>NC_029773.3:12957037-12957465 GCF_000817695.3 Arachis duranensis | reverse complement strand
TTGCGGTGCTTGCCTCTTTGCCCTTCACAGCATTTATGTGTTGGATGGATCCAACACACTCAGTTACTTGAGTTTGAGCTTCTCGTTCCTCGACGATAGATGCCAGAGTCCCTAGCTTGGGACAGTCCTTCATTTGGTGTGGCCCTTTGCACACGAAGCATCCTCCTTTGGGCACGAAAGCCTTCTTCTTTTCCTCGTACTCTTTCTTTGAAGAGTATGTTCCTTCCTTCTTGATTGAGAAACTCTTCCCCTTGTCTCCCCCACCTTTAGTAGAACTAGGCTTGGAGGAAGACTTGGGTTTAGAGTCTCCCCTATGATACTCAGTGAGTGATTTGGCCACCACGATGGCCTCATCGACATCCTTAACATTTCTTCTTTGTAGTTCTTGCTTTGCCCAAGGTTGGAGTCCATCAATGAAGAAGAACAAT
>NC_029773.3:12936495-12956946 GCF_000817695.3 Arachis duranensis | reverse complement strand
TCCTTTACGTAGTCGCTAATCGTACTCTTGTGCTTCAACTCCCTCAACTTCTTCCTTGCTTCATAAACCACATTTTCAGGGAAGAATTGTCTTTTCAACTCCCTTTTGAAATCTTCCCATGTGGTTATGTTGCAAGTACCCTTCTCCATATCTACGCACTTTCTCCTCCACCACAAAGTAGCATTATCAGAAAGGTAGAGAGCTGCAGTGCGTACCTTTATTGCTTCTTCGACCACCCCTTGGCCTTCGAAGTACCTCTCCATTTGCCATAGAAAGTTCTCCACCTTGCGAGCGTCCCTTACACCCTTGAACTCCTTTGGCTTGGGGAGATCAATCTTTGTCGTCTCCCTTATAATGGTTGGTCGAGATTTCGCCTCCTCGAACCAAACTCGAACTTCCTCAAATAACTTCAAGGAACTCTCAAGCTTCTCTTCGATTTGGAGCATGCTTTCTTTGAAAGCATCTAGTTCTCCTAACACGTGAGCCTCGAAGGGTCTCCTTGTCATGTTCTATCCTTTGGAACCGCTCATCCATAGAGGATAGAACATTTTCCAACATAGAAACTCTTTCTTCTAAGAAGTTAGAGTCCTTACCTCTAGGCTCACTTGAAGAACGTACCTTCTTGCCTCCCTATTGAGAAGGAATAGTATCCCTTCCCCTTTGTGACTCAACATGCTCCATGGTGATATTTGAAGCCATACCCATAAACCACTTGTGCTCCCTCTCGAACCTTGCTCGGATACCAAGTTGTGACGGCCTTGGACACACTCCAACGCTACCGTGCCGGCACTCGGACTTACTCAACCTCTTGAGCTAAGACCAAGTCAGCCTAACCCTCAATACTTAGCAAGAAAGCTAAGAACACAAGAGAACACAAGAGAAAAGAAGCTTTGGTGGAAAGAACACTTTATTGCTCAAGTGTTTGTTACAAATGATTCACACACACCCACACTAACTCTTACCTCCTATTTATAGTCATCCACCTCCTCAATGGATGGTTAGGATTAAATCTAATCAATGGTCTAGATTAATCATCTAGAACCTTCTTTATAAATATCTATCCTACTACTACTTTCTAAATACTTCTAGATTGTTCCATACAACTCTTCATACTTTTATATCAATCCACACTCTTCTAGAATATTCCATGATCTTCTAAAGTCTTCTAGAACCTTCTAGGGTATTCCAGGACCTTCTAGAACATTCTAGAATGTTTCGGAACCATCTAGAGTATTCTCAAATGCTCCAGAAAATTATACAAACACTGTTAAATCTAACCTTCTAAAAATTTACCGTGACAACACGCTAAACAATATACAAGCTTTATAAAGGATTCTCATTTTGGTAATATGCCCAATGTGCGACTAACAACAAAGAAAGGCTTTTAGAATTATGTGTATTGTACAATAAGCAAGACACGGAATTTGGTTTATATTTATAACAATTTCAATTAATTTGGTTTATATTTATTTAATTTAATTTTAGTTTGTTCTTATTCTTTTTCAAATTAATCATATTTTTAATAATATATAATTGATAAAATAAATAAAATATTTTTTATTAATCATAACATATTTTCTCTTTCTATGACTACGGTATTTAATATTTAAAGTATATAATAAATATAAATTAGTTAATAATTATTAAAATTAAAATAATAGTTAATATAAACTCATTTATTCTTAATTAATTATATTTTATTTAATAATAATTATAAACTTACTTATTCTTCTTTTTATAATTATATAATATCTATTAGTATTATTTTTCAATAAATACTTGTAGTATATAATCGTATAATAGGTAGAAGCTAATTAATAAATTATTAAAATTTGAAAATAATGATTATTTCAATATAAAAACAAAATAAAAATACTTATGATAGAGTAAAAATAATAAATACCTATTGTTTCTATTTCATATTATTTCAGAATGGCTTGATTATTCTTAAAATATTATTAAATATATGTATTTTATCAACCAGTAACCAATCAGTTAAATTAGTGACCTAGTGACCCAATAGTCTGACCAATTCAATCACCAGTTCGATTCTAACAATTATGCTAATCAGTTACCACCTTCATAAAAGCGTGCATGTTTTTTTCTATAGTCGCGCTTTTTAAGCATGACAAAGAAAAGTGTAACCAAAACACTAATCAAATACCACTCTCATAAAAACAAAAGCATGGCCATTGATAATTTTTTGCCAAGCGTGGCAAGATAAAAATGTGTCAATAAACATTCTTTTTGTAGTGTCTTGAATACGCTTGCTCTATCTCATGGTTTCCATCCTCTTGTCTCTGCTATGCTGTTCTGCTTGTGCTCTTGCCACCGTCATTTCCACCAATTTAGTTTGCTTCTTCTGTTATTTTCCGTTGCAAGGTAAAATGTTTCTGTTCCCTTTTTTCTTTTACTTTTTTAGCTAATTAGTTTTCCAATCTTTATTATTTTATATTTTTTTTCTTTAGCCAATTCTAACAAGAGAAGATTTGTGATTCCATCAGTTGCATGAGACGGGAAACACGGAGAATTTATTTGGATTTAATGTTGATTTGGGGTGTTGGGAGCTTTTAATTTGTTTTAATTGTTGATGTCGTTGAAGTAGATGATAGTGATGGAGTTTAAAAAATATTGTGAAGGTTGTTATAGTAACGGTCAAGGTGATAATGCGGGTGTTGGTCGTTATGTTGTAGTATTGGGTGGTAGTGGTGGTGATTATAATAGTTTGAAAAAGAGAATAATAAAAATGAAAGAGAAAAAGGTAAAATTGGGGGTGAAGAGGTGGTGGTGTTTTGAGAGTGGAGATGGTGGTGGTGAGAAAATAAAGAAAGAAGGGGATGAAAGAAGCTTGTCTTTAGCAATGTGTTTTGTGTACGAGAAAAACGTCATTTTTCATCTCAGCATAGGAATTGATTTGGACTAAATTTTTAAAGTGGTCTCTAAAATTGACATATTGTACTAAAATTGTTCTTGAGATTTTAATTGCCCTAACTACGTTTTTGAGATTGAAAAAATTGCACCATATTAGTCCTAGACCTGTTTTTCGTTAACGGCACGTTGATGTGGTTTGATGACATGAACTTTTAGTGACACGTGTCATCTCATGGTTTGACCACGTGTAATAGTATGATGACGTGTCGATCAGCAACACGTGGCATGTTGACGTGGATGGTTATGCCACGTGTCAGATTATGCCACGTGTCATAATATTATTTGTCCATATATCATCCACTATGTCATCATTACAAATGGCACCAAATTGGTCCCTTACTTTGTATCAAATGACTCATTTTAGTCTTTAAAATTGAATGTCGTGCACCAAATTAGTCCATTCATAAGTTTTTTCTCATTTTTTTGTAAATTTAAGATTTTCAGTATTTTTTATACACTATTTTTAATTATATTTTTTATTATACAAATTTTTATAATAATTTTAACTTGTATCATTAGAGCACATATTAGTTAATTTTGAAATTTTATTATTGCCTCTTGTGTTTATTTACATCTGTTTTAATACTATTCAAGCCATGGTTACAATAAATCCTTTTATTAATTAATAGTGTAATATATGAAAAGGCCGCCTAGCTAAGTTATAGATAAAATAAATTATTATAATCGACAGTATAAATCTGTCTTATTAATTTAGTGAGAAGTCAATTATATGAGAACTCAGACATTCTTAAAACGGATGAGAATAATGAATTTATATTAGTTATTAAGTGGCTTATCAAGTATTCTTAAAATATTTATTAAGGTGTTAAATATTAAATAATTTGTATTAAAAAATATTATTATACTGTTAACTTACACTTTTTACTAAAGCAATATCAATATCTTATATAATTTTTTAATAAAATATTGTAAAAAAATTTGTATAATTAAAACTAAAATTTTAAAAATATTTTATAAAAGTACTTGTATTTAAATAACTTGTGAAAAGATAAAATTAAAATTAATGTATTTAAAGATATTAAAAATTTTGAATTTATAAAAAAAGAAGAAAAAACTGATAAAAAGACTAATTTGGTGCACGACATTCAATTTTAGGGACTAAAATGAGTCATATAATATAAAGTAAGGGACCAATTTGGTGCATATATAAAGATGATATAGTGGATGATACGTTGACAAATAATATTATAACACGTGGCAGAATTCAACACGTGACAACATAACATTGTGACACGTAGCATAATCATCCATGTTAGCATGTTATATGTCACTAAGCAACACATCATCATATCGTTATGCGTGGTCAAACTATGAGGTGACACGTGTTACCAAAGGTCCACATAATCAAGTCACGTCAGCGTGTCATTAACACAAAACAGGCCAGGGACTAATATGGTACAGTTTTGTCAATCTCAGGACATAATTGGTGCAATTGAAATCTCAGGAACAATTTTAGTACTCATCGTCAATCTCAAGAACTACTTTGGTGATTTAGTTAATTGATTTGTTATGTTCACAACATGTAGATACTTAATGGCCACGTATGTCACTTAATATTTCATAGGCCAATTCTATGGTGCCTTTTGTTTGGTGTTTAACTTTTGCCTAAATTACTTTTTATAGTAACTTTAAAATATTTAAAGTTTTTTAACTTTTATACTTTTAAATTTAAAATTAATTATTTTACCTATTTTAGTAATTAGGCAATACTTTTTAAACACCATAGCAAACACCTATTTCATATTAACATTCTCTATTAGTGACTAATAAAGTAACTTGGTTTGTGACTGATTTGACTGACGCAGTTAAATCTGAAGAAGTCTTTTTTATATATTTTAAAATTTGAAAAATTAAAGTAGGGATAACTACCAAAAATGCTTCCAAATTATTCAAACGCCGATAAAAATGCATTCGAATTTTGCTATCGACAAAAATGTCCTCAAATAATTTAAAAATGTGATAAAAATGCCCAACAGTAAATATGTATTTTCAAAAAATGCCTTAGATTGAATTTTGATGCGCTTTTTTACAAGCATGATTAAAAAAATAAAAAACTTTTATCCTTAAAATTTGGTAATTTTTCGTTAAGTATATATTTTTTGTGAATTTTTTTATCAAACAATCAATAATATTTTTAGAAAGTCACAAAAATATATATACTTAGCAAAAAATCACCAAATTTTAAAAATAATATTTTATTTTTCTAATCTTGTTTGCAAAAAATGCATCAAAATTCAATGTCTAATGTATTTTTTGAGAAATATATATTTAATATTAGATAATTTTGTTATATTTTTAAATTATTTGAGGGTATTTTTGTCGATAGAAAAATTTAAGTGAATTTTTGTCAACATTTAAACAATTTGGGAGCATTTTTGGTGGTGAACCCGTAACAGTATTTAAATTTAAAAATTTGAGAGTTTTTTCTTGAATAATTACTCATATTTTAAAATTAAAATGTTGAGTTGAGAAATTAACAATATTAATTAGTGATGACAAACATTATTTTTGGGCAAAATAAATAATTAGTGTTAAGTGTCAAATAATCATATGTTGCTAATTATTTATTATATATTGCAGGCCAAATGTTAATAGCTTAAAAGCAATCAGCAAGCTTATTGGGCTGAAAGCAAAAATAAAAAGTCCAAGCAAAAGCAAAGAATGAAGCCAAAGAAATCAAATCGGGCCAAGCACACCAACACCCGATCTAATCCCGATCTGGCTTCTTAATTTCAATTCCCTCCATGTTGCTCCAACCAAAGCAACGTTCCCCTCCTCTCTGATCAAGTCAAATCAGCTTCAGAAAAAGTAAGAAAGAGAAAGAGAGAAAGAGCTTCTTCACCAAGCAAAACACCAAAGAAGTAAGAGAGAGAAAGGTTAAGCTTGATACACAGAAATCTAATCACAAAATTCAAACCAAATCAGACTTAGGTTAAAGGTATTCCATCTCATCTTGCTTACATCAAATCTTCTTTTCTTCTTCCCAACTCTCTGCTCTATTCGAAAATGGCATTCAAGAGAAAAGTTGATCTCTGCTCTTCACTGCTACAAATCCACGGACACAAGATATTCTTGGGGACCGAGTTGCATCTCTATGGTTCAGATTTGGTTGACCATTGGAAAACAATTTTGGTTACTCCTTCATGGCTTTCGGTCAAGTTTGAAAAAGTCAGAAGCAAAGGTTCTACTTTGATGATTAAGGAGAAAAAGTGAATCTGTGGTTGGTGAAGCTCAAGGCTCAAGATGTTGACCTTGGAAGAAGAACCCAGCAACATGCAAGGAGTTAAAAGAAGTTTTTCTGTTCATTCAGAACTAAGGAGAGAAAACCAGAGTTTGAAAGTTTTGTTCTGAGAAGAGCTCTTTGAAGAAGTTCAACTAACTGGACAGTGTAACCTAATCAAAGGTGCATTCCGCCAGTATGAAGAACTGAATCAGAGGCTTGCTAATCTGGTTTTTCGCATAGCACAGAGGCTGTTGATGAAGTCAATCTCCTTCATGTTTTACTAATTGTAATGTACTTTTCTAAAAAGCCTAGAGTAGTTTTCTGATTTCTTTAGGTTGGTTAAGTGTCTTGTATCTTGTACCTGTAAGGTAACCCTTTCTTAGTTGGGTTAGCACTAAGAGGTATAGTTAGGTATTAGCATAGCCAATGTCAAGTTAGATTAGAACTTGAGTGTGAAAGGATTGGGTCAATCATGTGTTATTGGTGTATGTAATACTGTTAACTATAGTAAAATTCTTCCATAGTTGTGGAGGAGACTGGATGTAGGTTGCATAGCACAAGGCAACCGAACCAGGATACTTGTTGGTGTTAGCTTTTCTCTTCTCTGCTATGTTCTGTTTTATGATTTTCATGAGACAAAAATAAATTGTCTTATAAATTTTCGCTGCTCAGATCAAACAGAATCAAAATAGCAAAGGTGTTTCAAAAGGGTAACAACAGCAACGTAAAAGGAAGGCATAGATTCAACCCCCCTTCTCTAAGCCTACCACAACCTTTAATTGGTATCAGGAGCTAAGGTCTCAAGAATCAAGCTTAACCGCTTGGAGCAAAGATCCAATGGCAAACAACTTGGGCACAACCACAGTTGCTTACACCCTCACTGAAGGCCAGTCAAACAACCGGCCACCTTTCTTCAACAGAAAGAACTATTCCTACTGGAAAGAAAGGATAAGGATCTTCATTCAATCCATTGACTACAACCTATGGAAGATTGTTGTGAGTGGTCCCAAGATCCCAACAAAAACAAGTGTTGATGGAGTGGTGACTCCAAAAGAAGAAGCTGAATGGAATGAAGATGACAAGAAGAAGATAGAGCTGAACGCTAAAGCAATCAACCTTCTTCATTGTGCTATCAGCTTTGAAGAGTACCGGAAGGTGTCTAGATGCCAGATAGCCAAAGAAATCTGGGAAAAACTCCAGGTTACACATGAAGGCACCAAACAAGTCAAAGAAACGAGGATTGATATGCTGTGAAAAGAGTACGAGATGTTTAACATGAAGGATGGAGAAAGCATTGATGAAGCATTTGAGAGATTCTCAATCATAATCAACAACCTTGATGCTATGAGTACAAACTATGCAGAACAAACCTTGATGAGAAAACTCCTTAGAAGCCTCACAAAAGAGTGGGAAAACACTGCCACTGTCCTAACCGAGAGTAATAATATAAGTCCCATAACCTATGATGAGCTGAGAGGAAAACTCCTTGCCTATAAAGCCACACACACAAACACAGACTCAAAGAAAAAGGGAATAGCCCTCAAGTCACAAATAGAACCGAAAGAGAGTGAGTCTAGTGATGGTATTTCAGATAACGAGCTTTTGTTTTTTGCTAGGAAATTTAGAAGGATGATGAAAAGCAAGAACAAATACAAAGGTTCAAGTTCAAAGGAGCAAAAGATAGACTTGAGCAAGGTGACGTGTCATCATTGCAAGGAAACTGGACACTTCAAGTCAAACTGCCAAAGCTCAAAAAGGAGGACAAAGGAAGGAAGGAAAGGAAGAGAGTACTCATGGCAGCTTGGGAGGATCTTGAGAATGACTCAAATGAAGAAGAAGAATCTGAAGGAGATGACAATGACTGTTTCATGGCTGGAAACAACAATCTTGATGAGGTAAACTATTATGATTTAACCATTGAAGACTTGCATGCTATTATTGATGATCTCACTTTAAATACATCAAAACTGCTTGACAAATATAATGAGTGTAGATTTGAAAGAGATGTGTTAAGAACTAAAAATGAATTTTTAAAAGAAAAAGTGAAGGAAACTGAATGTGCTTTGGATATTATTGAAGAAAACATATTTCTAAAATCTGAACTTGAAAAATTAAAAGAAAAGCACATTGTGGATCCTTCTCATGAGTTAATTGCTGAAAATGAAAGACTAAATGAAATGATCAAAAGGCTGAATGGTGACTTAGCAAAATTTGCTCAAGGGTCTAGCAACTTGGATAAATTACTTGCAAGTCAAAGGCCATTGTTTGAAAAATCTGGTTTAGGCTACATAGCCAAGGAAGATGTAGTGTCTAACACTTCCTCTATAAAATTTGTGGCCTCTTCATCAAATATCAAATCCATACCAAACAAATCAGGTATCGGATATGAATCAACATGTGAAAAATCTGATGAAGCTGAGTCCTCACCAAAAACTGGTCCGAGTTCAAACCGGCCAGGTTTGGGTTACATTTCGAAAAATGAGGCTGCTTTCAAGAAACCATTTTTTTTTCAACAAAACCTCATTTTTGAAAGGTAAAAATGTTCAAAGAAATTCTGGTGAAAATGCTTTCACAAAGAGGAATAACTTTAATAAAAATCAATTTGTCAAAAGAAATGCATCTCCTCCAAAAAACCAGAAAATTTCAACCATTTAATCATTTCAAGAAATATAACTCACCTCAACTTCAGCGGCACACATCAGAAAATCATTGTGTTAATTGTAAGAAATTTGGTCACTCATATGCACAATGCTTCATTGAAAAAAGAGTTGTTGGAAACAAAGTTTACAATATTGTTTGTGATTTCAATGCACTTGGGCAACCAAGATGGATTAACTTCAAAGGATCCAAATTAATTTGGATACCTAAGGCTACTTGAAACTCATCATGCAGATTTGCCTAGCATCCAAGAACAAAAAGGACATGTGGTACATGGATAGTGGATGTTCAAGGCACATGACTGGAAGGTCAACCTACTTCATCAAACTAAATAAGTAGTTTTCAAAAGACTTGAATGCTGTGTTGTTAATAAAAAGACAAATGAAGTGATGTTTGTTACCAAGCGTTTCAATAATATGTATGGACTTACTCTTGATGAACTAAAGGATCAAAATGTAGCTTGTCTTCACTCTAAAGAATCTGAAAAGTGGTTGTGGCACAAGAGATTGGGCCATGCAAGTATGTTTCAAATAAACAAACTTGTAAGGAAAGAATTAGTTAGAGGTCTTCCTTTGATAAAGTTTGACAAAGACATCACTTGTGATGCTTGCCAAATGGAAAAACAAACAAAAAGTTCTTTTAAACCAAAGGAAGACATCTCTACTAAAAGGCCACTTGAGTTGCTACACATTGATTTATTTGGTCCAACAAGAACTCAAAGCCTAGGTGGTAAACATTATGGTTTAGTAATTGTGGATGAATATACTAGGTTTGGTTGGGTTTTATTTCTTGCAAACAAAAATGAAGCCTTTTCGACCTTTGAACCTTTTTGCAAGAAAATCATGGAATCGAATTTGAAAACAATTTATTTGAATCTTTTTGTGAGAAATTTGGAATATCTCACAACTTCTCTTGTCCAAGAACACCACAACAAAATGGTGTTGTGGAAATAAGAAATAGAAGCATACAAGAGATGACAAGAGCTATGCTTTGTGAGAATAATGTTCCAAAATTCTTTTGGGCTGAAGCGGTTAACACAGCTTGCCACATCTTAAATAAAACAATCATAAGGAAATTTTTAAAGAAAACTCCTTATGAACTTTGGAAAGGCTACCCACCAAACTTAGATTACTTGCACATCTTTAGATGCAAATGTTTTGTTTTAAATAATAAAAAAAATTTGGAAAAAATTGATCCAAAGGCTTATGAGTGTTTGTTTGTAGGATATTCCACAACTAGTAAATCATATAGGGTTTATCATCGAGATGCTAGAATCATTGAAGAATCCATACATGTTACATTTTGTGATACTAACTTGGTACAAAGCATTTTGGAAGATTGTGATGCAGGAAATCAAGTTCAAAAGGAGGATGAAACTGCTCAAAATCTTGGAAAAGAAAAATCTGGACAAGCTGAACCAGAAACAACAAATGCTGAAAATTCAAGAGACAATTCCATTTTGTCTCATGAATCTGAAGGAAATTCTGCAGACAGCAGCACATAGAATCCCTCGGTGACTGAATCTGCCTCCAAGTCCACCAGACCTCGTGAATGGAGATTCTTGAAGAATTATCCTGAAGAATTTGTAATTGGGGACGTCTCTCATGGAGTGCAAACTAGGTCTTCCACTAGAAAGGCAAATGAAGGTTCAAACATTGCCCTCCTTTCATAAATGGAGCCTCAAAACGTCAAGGAAGCCCTTAGTAACCCCTCTTGGATTAAGGCTATGGAGGATGAGCTTCTTGAGTTTGAAAAGAACCAAGTGTGGACGTTGGTTCCAAGGCCAAGTGGAAAGAAAGTGACCGGCACCAAGTGGATATTCCGGAACAAGTTGGGAGAAGATGGTAGCATTGCAAGAAACAAGGCAAGGCTAGTGGCACAAGGATATGACCAAGAAGAAGGAATAGACTTTGATGAATCCTTTGCCCCCGTTGCCCGAATGGAAGCCATAAGACTTCTCCTAGCCTATGCTGCATTTTGCGGTTTTAAATTATACCAAATGGATGTGAAATGTGCATTTTTGAATGGTGTGATAGATAGAAAAGTATATGTGGAGCAGCCTCCTGGTTTTGAAAATAAAGAGCTTTCTAATCATGTTTTCAAATTGTCTAAAGCTCTCTATGGTTTAAGACAAGCTCCTAGAGCTTGGTATGAGAGACTTAGCTCTTTTCTTTTAAAAAATGGTTTTCAAAGAGGCACCACTGATACAACTCTATTTATCAAAAATTTCAATGATTCTTTTATTTTAGTCCAAATATATGTTGATGACATTATTTTTGGATCAGCAAATGAATCCCTTTGCACTGAATTTGGAAAGCTCATGACAAGTGAATTTGACATGAGTATGATGGGTGAACTTAATTTTTTCCTTGGGCTACAAATTAAACAAACTGAAAATGGTATTTTCATTCATCAAGAAAAGTATGCCAAGGAATTGGTTAAGAAATTTGGCCTTGAAAATGCCAAACCCATGGGAACTCCCATGCACCCAAATTCTAAATTAGACAAGGGAGAAAATGAGAAAGATGTTGATGAGACGAGGTATAGAGGAATGATTGGTTCTCTTATGTACTTAACTTCCTCTAGACCCGATATTGTGCAAAGTGTTGGATTGTGTTCTAGGTTCCAATCCAAACCAAAAGAGTCACATCTTTCAGCAGTTAAGAGGATCATTAGATATGTTCATGGCACATCCAATTTTGGTCTTTGGTATCCTAAGATTGATGATTTTTCTGCAGTTGGTTATTGTGATGCAGATTTTGCTGGTGATAGAGTTGATAGAAAGAGCACTTCTGGTTTATGCTGCTTCCTTGGAAATTCCTTAAATGTTTGGTCAAGTAAGAAGCAACCAACAGTGGCCTTATCCACTGCAGAGGCTGAGTATATAGCTGCTTCTTCTTTTTGTTCTCAGCTTTTATGGTTAAAAATACAACTTGCTGATTACAAATTAAATGCTAAAAATATTCCCTTAATGTGTGATAATATGAGTGCCATCAATATTTCTAAAAATCCAGTTTTGCACTCTAGGACTAAGCATATTGAAGTGAAATTTCACTCAATAAGAGAACATGTCCAAAAAGGGGATATTAGCATTCAATTTGTTAAATCAGAAGAGCAATTGACAGATATTTTCACTAAACCACTGCCTGAGGACAGATTCTGCATGCTTAGGACTAGTCTAGGTATTTTAAGTTATGATTCTTTGTTTGAAAGTTGCTGATGTGTTTGTTGGAGTTTTTGTCTCATAAACAGGTATGAGACAATTCTGGGCAGATGATGAATGTTTCCTTCAAGACAGCGTGTTCTGGGCTTATTGCAAGTAAAAAATCAATCTGGGCTAACCTCAATTCAGATCTGGGTAGCCCTATGTGTTTCACTAAAACCATATCACCTCAAGGCCCAAATATGAATGATACAATTTTTTGTTGATAATTTTTGTTGGGCTGTATGCCTTAACTTTTTTTTAAAAGGGATCCTTTTAGTTTGATTTTTTAAATTTTAAAATTTTTTAAAATCAAATCAAATCTTTCTTTTATGAGGTCAGGTCTTTTCATGTCATTTCAAAAGGTGATGCAGTTGCATGGTTTTGGAAATCCACTATTGAGTACGGTTACCAACACTCCCTCTCTTCTCTCCATAACTTCTCCTCAACCCTTCGGTTTCTTCCCTCTCACACCACTATCTCTCTTCCATCAAAAGCTTCAATTTAACCAAAATGGGGAAGAAAGTCATTGCCAAAAGAGCACCTCGTGAGAAAATCCATAAACTTCCAGATTTTCCTAGACCATCAACCCATTCTCAAGACACCACCTTCACTCCCTCACCTTCTCCTCCTACCTCTCCTCCTCGCTGTGACCCCATGGCTCGGACCAAGAACACTCCAAGGTTCCCTGCCTCTGCCAAGCCAACGCCACCACCAAAAGTCACACCATCCAAGCCAGAGTCATCAAAACCGAGTTCATCCAAAGGGAAGCGACCTGCAGCACCAGAACCTCCACCTGAGTCCACACAACCAAAGTCTAGGTCTGTTCCATCACGGTCTCAAAGAGGTAAAACTCGAGTTCCTCTCACATCTGTTAGAGAACCAGACATTGATCCCTTTGCTCACAAATCACACTTCATGACATCTCACTCAGACTATAACCCCCATCGTTTCAAATCTGCCATGAACCATGACTTTTATGAGGGAGTTATTCAGTACCGTCATCTATGTCCCTCTTTTCTTGCTGATTTACCTGATTTGAAAAAGAAAGGATTTCCTTTTGTTGAAAATCTAGAATTTTTAGACTGGAATCACCTTTTCAAAATCAAAAAACCAGTATATCCTAAGTTAGTCAAAGAATTTTATGCAAACATGACTTACCATGAAGGAAGTGTGCATTCTTATGTTAAGGGCAGAGACATTATCTTGAATAATGAGACAATTAGTGACTCCTTGAAGTACACTGATGTAGGGCCGTGTGCTTATACATCTGTGAAGTGGGATGAACGTGTTGGTATCTCTTACCATGATGCTCTGGCTCACATTTGTAAACATGTTTCTTTAATTGATGGCATCACACCCACTCACAAAGCCCTAGGATATGAACGTGCTCAGTTGCATCGTATTATCAACCACATTTTAATTCCTCAAAGTGGTTCATATCAAAGGGTTTCTTACACGGACACACTTGTTTTGTATGCCCTAATCACTAAAACAGAAATCTCTTTTGCCTATTTGATGGCTAGATACATGTTTGATTCTGTTAGAAGTGTGAAAGATAAAGCACTACCTTATGGCATGTTTTTAACTTGCATATTTGAAAATTTTGGTGTTGACCTGTCAAATGAGGATTATGAAAACAGACATTCATACCTAAAAGGGGGTGGTTCAGTGAAACAGCAAAAAGGGCCAACTAGATCTGAGAGAGTGGTTTTAGATGATGATAATGAAGAGTACATACCAGATGACTCTCCTCCTCCTTCCACTGAGGGTACTTCCATTTCCACTGGGAAGAAATCTGCTCTGCTGAATGTGGTCAAAGATGTTGCTCAAGAGTTTGTCTCCCAATCAAATCATTTGATTGCCATGAGCAAGGAACAACGGAAGCTAGCTAGCAAGCATGAGAACTTCCTGAAGAAATCAAGAGATAGGGTGGCTGTGCTCATGACCTTCATTGATAACCTTAATAACGATGAAGACATTGCCACCGATGTTGAAGAGGAAGCTGCTTCAGAGGGGGATAATTCTGATACCTAAGATTTGTCTCATGAAAACTGTTACTGCTGCTCTCTTTTTGTCTCATGAATTCTATTTATTTTGCAACTGTTGAACTGTTTTTATTTTGGATGACTGTAATAACTCTAATTACTGCTGCACTTTTGTTGGTTTAGTTAGAACTTTGGACTATGATCTAACCTTTTCTTGTAGGATTTGTATTGATGTTTTTGTTGATCTTGTTTGTTTTCCACCCTTGATGACAAAAGGGGGAGTAATAGCACTAGAATACTAGAATGATGGTATTTTTTGGTATTTTTTGGTGTTGATGCAGCTACTAGTAATTCTTTCAGACTTTTGTCTAATTGCTGCACTAAAATTTGATTTCACATGCTGAATACTTTTGCTGCTGATATTAGCTTGATGTTGGGCTGATTATGTGATGTTGCTCATTTGATATTCCTTATACAAGATATAGTGTGCATAGCTCTTTATTGTGCTTTCTTTAAGAACAATGTGAAACAGGGACAAAAAAGGAAAGCATAAATCCAGGGGGAGCTAACATTGAAAATGAAAGGGGGAGCAACATAAAAGCAAATGAAAAATATCAAAGGGAGTTTCTAAACCTTACTCAAATTCACTTCCTTTTGATTATTGCTTAAATCATGTTTGTCATCAAGGGGGAGATTGTTGAGTTGAGAAATTAACAATATTAATTAGTGATGACAAACATTATTTTTGGGCAAAATAATAATTAGTGTTAAGTGTCAAATAATCATATGTTGCTAATTATTTATTATATGTTGCAGGCCAAATGTTAATAGCCTAAAAGCAATTAGCAAGCTTATTGGGCTGAAAGCAAAAATAAAAAGCCCAAGCAAAAGCAAAGAAGGAAGCCAAAGAAATCAAATCGGGCCAAGCACACCAACACCCGATCCAAGCCCGATCTAGCTTCTTAATTTCAATTCCCTCCATGTTGCTCCAACCAAAGCAACGTTCCCCTCTTCTCTGATCAAGTCAAATCAGCTTCAGAAAAAGTAAGAAAGAGAAAGAGAGAAAGAGCTTCTTCACCAAGCAAAACACCAAAGAAGCAAGAGAGAGAAAGGTTAAGCTTGATACACAGAAATCTAATCACAAAATTCAAACCAAATCAGGCTTAGGTTAAAGGTATTCCATCTCATCTTGCTTACATCAAATCTTCTTTTCTTCTTCCCAACTCTCTACTCTATCCGAAAATGGCATTCAAGAGAAAAGTTGATCTCTGCTCTTCACTGCTACAAATTCACGGACACAAGAGATTCTTGGAGACCAAGTTGCATCTCTATGGTTCAGATTTGGTTGACCATTGGAAAACAATTTTGGTTACTCCTTCATGGCTTTCGGTCAAGTTTGAAAAAGTCAGAAGCAAAGGTTCTACTTTGATGATTAAGGAGAAAAAGTGAATCTGTGGTTGGTGAAGCTCGAGGCTCAAGATGTTGACCTTGGAAGAAGAACCCAGCAACATGCATGGAGTTAAAAGAGGTTTTTCTATTCATTCAGAACTAAGGAGAGAAAACCAGAGTTTGAAAGTTTTGTTCTGAGAAGAGCTCTTTGAAGAAGTTCAACTAACTGGACAGTGTAACCTAATCAAAGGTGCATTCCGCCAGTATGAAGAACTGAATCAGAGGCTTGCTAATCTGGTTTTTCGCATAGCACAGAGGCTGTTGATGAAGTCAATCTCCTTCATGTTTTACTGATTGTGATGTATTTTTCTAAGCTTATCTTTCTGTAATTTCTTGAGAGAAAAGGCATTGTGAGAAAGCTTGAGAAAAAGCCAAGAGTTGAAAAAGGCTGAGAGATACACTTTAGAGAAAAGCCTAGAGTAGTTTTCTGATTTCTTTAGGTTGGTTAAGTGTCTTGTATCTTGTACCTGTAAGGTATCCCTTTCTTAGTTGGGTTAGCACTAAGAGGTATAGTTAGGTATTAGCATAGCCAATGTCAAGTTAGGTTAGAACTTGAGTGTGAAAGGATTGGGTCAATCCTGTGTTATTGGTGTATGTAATACTGTTAACTATAGTGAAATTCTTCCATAGTTGTGGATGAGACTGGATGTAGGTTGCATAGCACAAGGCAACCGAACCAGGATACTTGCTGGTGTTAGCTTTTCTCTTCTCTGCTGTGTTCTGTTTTATGATTTTCATGAGACAAAAATACATTGTCTCATAAATTTCCGCTGCTCAGATCAAACAGAATCAAAATAGCAAAGGTGTTTCAAAAGGGTAACAACAGCAACGTAAAAGGAAGGTATAGATTCAACCCCCCTTCTCTAAGCCTACCACAACCTTTATAAAAAGATTAACAAGACCAATTAGTTAAAATAAGTGCTATTTCTAGATATTAAAATTTTGCATACATTTAAGAAGATCTAGTATGATGCTAGTTGGCTAAAAGGCTCATTTTTTTGTTATGGAACAAATATTGGTGTTGTTCAATGAAATGAACATATGGACAAATTTTTTTCTGTCATAGTGTCAGGCTTAAAATGTAAGTTACGTTTTACTTTTGGCTATTTTCCTTTTTTTTCAGAAAACAAAATAAATGCAGCCTGCGTTTTGTTTTTTGCATAGTTTTTAATTTTTTTAATTTTGTTTTAGCCCAAACGCAGCCTGCGTTTTGTGATGGGCAGTAATTTTTTTTAGGAATAACAAAATGCAGCTTATGTTTTGTGTTGTGTGTTAGCATTTTTTTGGGAAACGCAAAATGCAGGCTGCATTTTTTATGGTGTCAGGTTATTTTTTTGGAAAACAAAAAACGCAAATTGCGTTTTGTGAAAAAATATATATTAATCAAGAGGCTTGCCTATAAATACGAAGCAACACTCGCCCAAATGGCCTCACTCCACTTCTACTCATCATATTCTTCTTTCTTGTACATATGTTGTAGTTCTTAGTTTTTTTGGCAGTTAGGTATGTCAAAAAAGTCAGAATAGGTGAGGTTGAAGTTATAGAAAATATTACAAATTTGCGAGTATATTATAACGGTGAGGTTATACCAAACACACATGAAGGAGTGACTTTTATTTGTGAATGTCTGTTATTATTTGCTATTCCATGTACCATGAGTTTTGTCGAGTTGTAAAATGGGCTTTGTAATAACATTCAAAGCCACATTTTGAAAAGGGTGAGCAACCTTTTATACAGATGTGCAAGTATTTAGTGGGCTAATACAGTTTCAAATAATGCACATCACTGACGATGCCAGTATGCAACAGATGTTGTATATTTATCAACAAACCCAATTTCACGTGCCGATGATAAAGCTGTACGTTGAGTTTGAACAGCAGTCAGGGTTGGGTGCGGTTGGCGAGGAGGTCAATATTGATGAGCTCAGGGATATAGATTGGAAGAAGATAATAATGACAGTGAAGCGGATTTCGAAGCTAACTATGAAGTCGATGACGAAAACGATGACGGAGACTTGGCAGGCAATCCGACTGTGCAAAATGAAGCGAATGCGATTGTAAGCCAGCACCCGTTTGGTGTTCCGTCTTTTATGCGGACTCTAGATCTCGAAGCCATGCATGCCCAGGAATTTCCTAAGTATGTGAATACAGCTATGTTATAATTATTAACTTAAGTTTTCCATAGTGTTTATTTTATTTGCCTTGTCTGACTGATGGTGGTGCGCATGTCGTAGTGAAGGCAACACTGCGGCGGAAGATGGCGAGTTTAGTGTCGGAATGAAATTTGGATCGAGAGAGTCGGTGATATCTGCAATCAAAGGCTACACTATCTCTAGAGGAGTTGATTATACTGTGTCTGAGTCTGAACCGCAGACATTCTATGCGAAATGCAAGGGGTATGGTGCAGGGTGCGATTGTCTTATCCGAGCTAGCTTGATTCGAAAGAAAGCTTGTTGGGAGATCAGAAGATACAATAGCAAGCACACGTGCACTGTGGGCACAATTTCACAAGATCATGCCAAGTTGGTCTCGGACACAATTGCAGATACCATTAGACAATTGGTCGAAGTAGACCCATCGATAAAGGTGAAGTCTGTTATTACAAAAGTTCAATCCAGGTTCAACTACACTTTGAGTTACCGCAAGGCTTGGTTGGCAAAGCAGAAAGCTATCGCAAAAGTTTTCAGTGATTGGAAAGTTTCTTACCAGACTCTGCCGGTATGGTTGAAAGCAATGACGATGAAGATGCCAAGGTCTCATGTTCAAATTAAAACGCTCCCCGTTTACCGTGAGAGTGAGGAGGTTCAAGGTGTAAGAGTTCTGCACCGCATTTTTTGGAGCTTCTATCTGTGTATTGTAGCATTCAGATACTGCAAGTTATTAGTACAGGTTGATGGCACGCACCTGTACAAAAAAATATAAAGGTGCACTTCTGGTAGCGGTTGCACAAAATGGGAATAAAAACATTGTGCCTATTGCATTTGTGATAGTCGAGGGCAAGGTGACAGACGCATGGGAGTTTTTCCTAACCAATTTGTGGAGATATGTTTTTACCACTGATGGTGTGGGTATTATATATGACCGCCATACCTCCATCGACGCTACAATAGCTCGCAGTAAAGGTGCATGGTCACCACCAAGGGCGTGGCATATGTACTGCATCAGGCACATCAGGTCCAACTTCTTAAGGAGGTTTAAGGCTCCTTATTTGCATAAACTCGTGGTGAAGACAAGTATTTCAACTCGCTATTATGGTTCCATTCATAGTAAATTTGTGGCATCTGCTTATGATTAAATGGTTTGTTCAACAGGCTATTCTACGACGGAATAAGAGGACAACAAAAACTACCAAAGGCTTAAAGAGCGGGATGAGACATATACTCAATGGTGCGATGACATCGGTGTTGAGAGATGGGTGTTGGCATTCGATGGTGGTCATCGTTGAGGACATATGATGACAAACTTGGTAGAGTGCATAAATTATGTCTTGAAGGGTGCACGCAATCTTCCTGTGACTGTCATTGTCTAGTCAACTTTCTATCGACTGAATTAATTGTTCACTCGGAAGAGTATTGAGGTTCATGAGCGTCTTCGCAACAGATTCACGTATTCAGAATTTACAACGAAGAGAGTTGAAGAAAGCTTTCGACGTGCAGAAAATATTGTGGTCAACCGGTTCGACAGGCGCAACGAGATGTTTAAGGTTTGCGAAATGCAAGATGGTACCATTTACATTGTTAACCTTGCTCAACGACACTGCGACTGTGGTCATTTCCAGGTCGAGCGACTCCCATGTTGCCACGTGCTTGGATGTTGCGTCAACCAGCGTCTTGATTGGCAAGTATACGTGCACGACATGTACAAGATGTCTGAAATTTGCAAGGTGTATATAGGCGAGTTTGTTCCGATGGGTGACCCATCTACGTGGGATAGATATGAAGGAGCGAAGGTGATCGCCAACTGGACATTGAGGCGCACGACAAAAGGAAGACCGAAGTTAACCCGCTAGTTGAATGAGATGGATTCGCAGGATATGCGTGGTCCTCGCCGGTGCACTATATGTCGACGCGAGGGATATAGCCGCAGTCGATGTCCTCAGCGCGCAAGTCCAAGCTCCGTTAGAGGTCATTAGTGGTTAAGCTTTTCAATGTAACTTTGTTATGACGTACTTTACAATTATATGTTACTTTTTATGTAACCTCGTCATTTACTTTAACCTAGTTAACAATTTATAATAAAAAAAAGTTTTTAACTTCGTTACGTAACATTTTAATAAGTAAACATTTCGTTCCAAAAGTGCAACATGATAATCTCAAACAGAGTTATACAAGAACAAAGCTAAATATGTAATAATAATAAAACTGAACAGAATCATCTAAATATAAGATATGACACTGAATACAACTCTGAATACAACACTGATTACAAGACCAACTACAACAGACTACTTCCTCGGCGCCTTCTTCGAATATAAGGATGGGGTGTATTTGTCCGGAGGTGCAGTCTGTGTCCGTAAGTTATACAGATGACCCTAAGACACATCAAAAAACTGGTAACTGTTGTTTGATCTACCCATAATGGCCTCCCCATTAATCGGAGACCAAGAATATAGCTCACATTTTCGAGCGTCACCATCACTTCACCGACCGAAAGATAAAATGTGTGAGTCTCTGGCCTCCAGCGTTCCACCAAGACATTCAGTAGTGCAGAATGACCTCTCATTTCGCCTACTCGCGAAACGTGCTGAAACCCAATCAATGTCAGTGCCGCTGCAGCTACCTCGTTAAAGGTATCTGGCGGATCAAGTTTTCTGGACAACAAATTTCTGATAGCATGCAAAAAGAAAAATGATAATTATTAAATTCTAAATAATATCAGTTAATAATTTAGTAAAAAAAAATTAGCAACAATAATTAAACAGTATTATTATTATCTTAAAAAATAATAATAAATTATTAAAAAATCATAAATATTTATTTA
>NC_029773.3:12931974-12936008 GCF_000817695.3 Arachis duranensis | reverse complement strand
GTATAATATACAACAGAAATAAATAAATTTTGAATAAATATATATTCATCATTAAATATTAAAAAAAAGCTACTTACCCATTGAAGATGATCCAAATACTCAATATGTTCTTTCAGTTTGGTAAAATCACGCACTATTTTTTTTTCTGTACCGTATACTTTTTCTTCTTCTACACTTTACTTCTTCACTCTTAACCCTCTTTACTCTTGCTTTCTTACTCTCCTTCAACTCTTCCTCAACTTCAGTAATTTCGTTTTTTTACTTGGCTCCCCTAACTATTTGCGTTTTGACTTTTAAGGATCCGAATGAACATTCTCCATAACACGTGTCGCGCATACAGCTAGGAAGAATGCAAAACGTAATTTCTGTTTTGCTCTGCAAGACTGACAAACGTAACCTGCATTTTATTTAGCTCAATGCTAGTCAACACCTGTTTCTATCAGCTTACAGAATACGTTTTGCAGCCTAATTTCCTTCCTAATCCAATCACAGCCTGTATTTTACAGTAGCTACAAATTTTTTATTTTATTGTCTGTAAAATGTTACTTATATTTTGTAGATCATTGAGCAATACAAGTCTACATCTATAAACAACTTACCATACGTCCATAATTAAACTTATCACCATTATTTTAGCCATAACCAAATTAATATTTGTGGCTAGAAATGAGGTGTGTTATGATCGAATAGTAAAGAAATAATAATCAAGTAAAGTAGAAGCATTGTGATATAAATGTAGCATTATAATATGCTAACCTGAGCTACACGTATATGGCATTATGCATTGGACATTGAAAGCAGACATAAACAAGAAAATAAGAGTATGTGTCGTCCAGTGAAGTTTTGACTAGATTAATTAATTAATATTATATACTATTATATTGTTAAGTGATGGAATGAAAAGTAAGAAAGGGACTATATATATAAAATTAAAGATAACTCCATGTATTATATTACTGTCATTATTTACCAAAATATTTAACAATTTTCAATTCACCACGTGAATAATCAAAATACATTATTCTGCAGTGGAACATTGAATTTGAGTAGCTGTAAGTATCATATCTTACGTAATCATTTTAACTTTTAAAAAAAAATAAATAAGTTCTTAATTTTTTTTTACAGATATTTTTTTTTTGAAAAAAAAATATATTCATATTCCTTATCCTTATAAAATGTGGATAAATTAATCTTTCTGTTAAATTTATTTTGTTGGATCTGACGAAAAACTCTGACGTGACAAATATAGAGCTGATGATCTGTCAGTGACGAGATGATACGTGGCTTTGAGTTTTTGAAAACAGGACATATTAGTCTCCAAGCACAAAAACGACGCCATTTCACTACTTCTCCTTTAAACACACTTTAATTCCCTTGTGCAATACCCAAGCTCAAATTTGGCGTCCTCGCAGCCCCTAGTGCAACCTCATTCTTCTTTGGATGACCTAGCCTCTCCTCCGCTTGTAAAACTCAGAACTTTTGAAAAATTTTATTACGAGTCAATTTCTAGTTATTTATTCATTAAGGATTTTAATTTCCGAAATTATTTTATTAAGACTAGTTAAATCAAGTGTTGGTAATTAAATTTTAGATTTTTATCTAATTTCATAATTATTGGATAATTTCTACATTTAAATTATAAATTTTAGTAATGGGAAAATAATAAATATTTTATGATTTACTTTAAATAATTGAGATTTTAGAATTTAATACTTTAATTCTTATGAATAAAGAAAATTAATTATATTATCTCTAATTACTGAATTAGAGCATTTCTTTGAAATTAATTTGTAATTTATGATCAAATAATATTTTTCTTTAAAGGTAATTTTATTGAATTAAAATTTGATTCTAATTACGATATTATCTCCTAATTTTATTAAAAATTACTTAAACTACCCCTAACTTAACACTAACCCTAATTTTGAAAATGATAAAACCTAATTCCCAAATATAAAAATATAAGTTAAAACACATAGAAATTTAATTTAAAAACATAAATTTTAGTTGAAAAATATAAAAATATAAGTTAAAACACATATAAATTGTTTTGAATTGTGGAATTTTTTTATAAATAATACAAAAGAAAAATATAAAAATTTTATTCGCAAAAGACAGAAAGTTTAGTTGAGTAATAGAAAAAGTATACTTTGTTTTTCTTTAAAAAGTTATTTGTTACATTCAAAAGATTTTTATATTTTCTTCCTTTAATTCTATTCAAAAAGTTGTGTTTTATCTTCAAAAATATTTTTTATTTATCGTCATAAAATTTCTGTATTTTTCCTCAACGAATTTCTGTATTTTCTTCTTATTTTTTATTTAAAAAATTGTATTTATCTTAAAAACGTTTATGCGTTTATTACCATAAAATTTTGGTATTTATCATCAATAAATTTTCGTATTTTTTTATTTATATTTTTATTCTTAAGGTTAATTGTTTTATGTGCGTTCTTAATATTTTATTTTGATTAGAAGAAAAAATAAGACAAAATTAAAATATTAGATATATAAATAGGATGAAAAAATTTTGAAATAAAAATAAGATATCTATCACACCCAAATATTGAGAAATAAATCAGTACTTCCAAAATAAATTTAAGTGAATTGTTAAATAAATAAAAATAGTGAGGAAAAATTAAGAGATTGAAACGTTGTGTGTAGTGTTGTGTACTAATAACAAACAGGAAGTATAAAGACGAAATAATTTTAATTTACATTTCTAGAATCAACAATTAATTTCATTTATGATATGGGAAATTAATGGATGAGAAAAATATACATAAAATATTTCACAAAATATTTTTAAATATGCAAAATTTAACAGCACAATCATTTTTTAGTTAACTTTGTAACTCCATTAAATGGAGGTGTTCATGAAATAAAAATATTTGAAAGATAAGAGAATATCAGTTTATAGTTATTTTGTTTTATATTTTTAATTATTACTTACTTTATTTAATATTTCTTAATTACTGTTAAAATAATTAAATAATATTAAATATAATAGATATATAATTATGAGTATTATATAAAATTATAAATATTAATTTAAATAAAACAGTTTTGAGTCATTATTTTTCTAATATTATTGTTCATAAATACTATTAAATACCTCGCCAAAAGAAGAAACATCGTCTATCTCATTACTATTAATACTTTATCTTTTTATTAAGAAAATCAAAAGTTCTAAAATCATCATCGTTTTTAAATGTAACCATAATTTCTTTCATCCTTGGATTGCAGTGAGTAGTGGAGTGGAGTCAAATGTGTACGACAGAGAAAAGTGAGTTGGATCGTAGTTTAATATATGATTAATCTCTACGTACAAGTGTTTTGCGTTTACAAGCTTTACAAGCTTGAAGAAAATGAAACTCACTAAACGCGCTGTTATGTGCCTCGTTAACGGCCTTTTAAATCAATTCAAATCAATTAACGGGCAAATATAAAACTTTCATTTTTCAAAAGATTTCGTTTTTTTTTTGGAATTTCTTGCCAAATTTGTTGGATCTGCTTCTTGTTTCGTTTTTTTTTTTCGATTTTCATGATTTCTAAAATCAAGTTTTGAAATTGTTTTGAAAATAATGAAACTTCAAAAATACACTCAAACGATTACAGAAATACACTCAAATGGTTACAAAAATACACCCAAACGGTTACAGAAATACACCCAAAAGATTATAGAAATACACCCAAAGGATTTAAGAAGTACACCCAAAATATGGGGGAGATAGTATATTTATTTTTGAAATCTTTTAATGTTTTACTGGTTAAGGATGAGGCACATGACAGAGATAATCTAGAAAAAAAAAACCTAGAAGAACAGTAAAACAATACATTGAATAATGTTTCTTCGTTTTTTCTGGTGATTTTTATGGAGATTTGTATCTTTTTTCTTGAGTTCTTCTACTCTTCAGAATCGTAGTTTGTTTCGTATGTCGCTTAAATCTTGACAGTTTATGTTTTGATTGAGGAAGAAGAGGAAGAGTGCGGCATAATAAACGTGTGCGTTGGACGCTCGATTTTAAATGACTAGT
>NC_029773.3:12928485-12931855 GCF_000817695.3 Arachis duranensis | reverse complement strand
GGTTTAATTTGATTAAAAAAACTGTAAATTGCTTCGTACTTGTAAAGACTATATATCAAAATCATAAAATTGATCGATATAAGACTTATAATAGAAAAAGAAAATTAAAAATGAGATTATCTACAACTAACCTAGCTTAGCCGCACAATTTAGATTACTGCATGAAAAGTTATCATTTCAATTTCAAATCTTAATTTAAAGAGAATGATGAAGATTCCATTTGAAATTACAAAAAATGCATATATATAATATCGAAAAAAGAGTCATACTATTATTTCTCCTGATAGTTTAATTTAATAAAAAATATATATAAATATTTATATTTCTAACACCCTTTTTATATTAAAATTTTTTTTTGTGTTTGCGTGAATTTTTTGTATAAGTTTTTTTTATTTGTCTTATATTAATTTTTTTTATAATCAAGAATTGAATTTTAAATTTTTAAATTATAAAAATTCTAATACTGTATCATGATATCATTTTTTCAATCCCAAAAAATTAAATTAATAGAAGAAAAAATATAAATAATTATATTTTTTTAAAAAAAAATTGGAACATGAATTCAAACAAGGAAAGCTAAGTAACCAAAAGAAGGGGAAAACCACAGTTGAATTCTTCTATTTGAGATTGTCCAATAAATATATAGTAGAGATTCTAGATTGATCTAACAAGGAGACAAATGAGATTAATATTCTTTGTCAAATGTCAGCATAGGTGCTACTCACTTGAATTATTAGTATAAGACACTAGAAATGATAGTGACACATAATTGTATTATAAGAAAGAAGAAGTAGTAGTATAGGGTTTGAGGTCAATATAAATGATGATGATATGCTACATCAATTCAAACAGAAATTGAGATGATCATCATAGTTTCCCAAAATGACCAATAATAATAATCCTTTCTTGTTCCATAACACAGATTTTTGGGATGTTGATTCGGACACTGCCTCCTTTGGGTTCCAATCATTGAAAACCAAGAATGATTTTGATGAGCCATTTGAGGATTCTTTATCATTTGACATGATTGACTTCTCATTATCATCATCATCTGAATCAAGAACCCTAAAGAAGGAGAAGAAACATGAAGAAGAAGAGGAAGATGGTAAAAGAAGAGGAAGAAGAAGTTACATAGGAGTGAGGAAGAGGCCATGGGGAAAATTTGCAGCAGAAATTCGAGACACAACAAGGAATGGAAGAAGGGTTTGGCTTGGAACATTCGAGAGTGCTGAAGATGCTGCTTTGGCTTATGATCAAGCTGCATTCTCCATGAGAGGCTACTCTGCTCTTCTCAACTTTTCTTTCCAGAAGGTCAAAGATTCTTTGCAAGGAATCATCATGGATTCTGATTCCAACAACAAACACAAACCCTTTTCTTCTTCTTCACCTGCACTTGCACTCAAAGAGAGGAACTCCCTCCAAAGAAAATTGGCATCATGGTCCTCAAAGGCTAATAACAAGAACATCAAGAACAAAAACAAGGATTCATCATCATCATCATCATCATCATCTAAGGAATCTTCATCAACTACTACTACTATTACTAATAATAATAATGGTGGTGTCATGGTTTTAGAGGATTTGGGAGTTGATTATCTTGAGCATCTATTAACCATTTCAGAATCTCATCATCAAAACACAAGCCCTAACTACTACTGCAACAACAATGAAGTCTTGTTCCACTCGTCAGGTGCGATCGTGTACAATGATCCAACAATAGTGTAAAGTCTACAATTTTATAATAAGAATAGAAATAAAGCTGGTTAATTAAGTTTTTAAATAAAATTTATATATTCTGTTACAAAATGCTACTATGTATTGGATATATTATAATTGTAGAGTCTACAATTTTATTTTATCCAAATATATAATAAAATTTTATAACAGAATAAATTAATTATGTTTTATTTAGAGATTAATTAGCCAATTTTATCTCTATTTATTATATATCTTATTGTATATATATTTCACTAAATTTCCTCTACCTTTTCTTTTTTTGGTTTCTATAAAAAGAATAAATAAAATGTAGAACTAGGGCATGCATGCCCAAAAAATAGTTCCCTTTTTATAATAGGTCTTTTCTTCTTTGTTGATCCACTTAACAAAGAAATGTTGTCAAATTGTTGTCATACAGTTATATAATAAACCTACCATTTGGCCCTCATCTTTATTAGTTGAACTCAACTTGTTCTCCAAAATTGGGTGATTCCTCCCTTATATAGTTTGCTTTTGCATGCATATCATGCTTTTAAACTGCATTTCATCACAACAACAAGTACAACCATATTAGCCATAGTATTATTGTTTTGGTATCTATCATATCATATTAGAATTATTGTAGTGGTAATATGAGACAACTTTCATGTGCTTCTTTTTTTAGTTTTTTCAATTATGATTCTAACTATAATCTAAAATCATGGAATATATTCTTGCTGCAATATGTTCTTCATCTTATATAGACTTTAGTGTTTATAAATCAACAAATGGTTTCAGCATGCAAATCAACACATACAGCAAATGCATAGTGCTTTATAAGCATTCAACAAATGCCATTACTTACTTACAAAGGTCATAGTTTGATGCTTCTTCAAAAAAGCTATATTATTCGTTAGCTATGTATGAATGATTATATTATCTAACATGGTTTTTTATACCAGAGCTTTTTTTAAGTTTAAAACTAAGTGTGATTATGCATCTATCTATTTTTTCTATACTAAAATTCTATCTTTATTTAGAAGAATATGAAAAAATAAGAATAAAAATCTAAACCTTTTAGTCATTAAACAATGCTAGAATCTTTCACATTAGTGATAGATATCAGTGTTAGCAATGGAATTAGCAACAGATATTATCTGTTTCTAAAATTTAAGAAAAACTCACCTTTCTATTTTTCTATCGCTATTTGATTTAAATTTGTTGCTAATTATGTCAATAGAAAAATATGCTCCTAAAATTTATCGATAATCAAAAAAAATTTAGTAGTAGAAGTTTCGAGATATTATGTCATAAACTCCTCTATCTTAAAAGTTTAAATTTAAAAATAGAGACACGTGAATATAAATAAATACATTATCTACATGAAATATCATATTTTATAAAATTACAGTGCACAGTTTCTATTTAAAAGAAAAATAGTGCACAATTGCAACTGTGGCTATTACATTATGCTTCACAATTATCGCACCAAAGCATCACTACAATCACAATTACAACCGTAATTTAAAATCATATATTATTGACAGAAAATCACTTATTATCACAAAAGTTCAAACTATTAGATGCCATTATATATCTGATGCATCCTGCTATGCAAAAGTATATATATATAAAATTTGAAACATGTATTGTATATAGATCTATCTTTTACCCA
>NC_029773.3:12906886-12928464 GCF_000817695.3 Arachis duranensis | reverse complement strand
AATAAAATTTGTTATATTTTTTTTTAAATTAGTTATTCTTGTCTTTCTCTAACAAAATTATGTAAAGATTCTTTTTGTTTTAGTTTATTTTAAAAAACTACAATAAAATACAATAAAAATTCTTTATATCTTCTTTTCTTATTATTTCATAATTTTATTACAGACTGATTTTTTATATACCTTTAACGTAATATATAATTAATAAGCACAGTGTATATCCATTTCAATAAATGCATCAAGAAATTAGAGTCACTGAAAATTATTGATCCTTAGCTTGAAAAAGCTTAGAGTAGTGAATTTTTTCATTAGGCCAAATTTAAAAGACCTATGTATCCTTATCGTTCTTCAGAAATATGAAATATCTGAACACTTTTACTCAATATCAAAAAGTTAGAAATTATTAGATGGGAAAAAATCAAACAATGAGGAATTCTTTGCATGTATATATATTTAATTTCATCATTCAGATTGAGAAAACAAGAATTGATCTTCTTGTCGGAGTTATCTATAGCATCAATATATATCAGCAGGCACAATATTTTTTATAAGGTAAATTCTAACCTACCCTTCCTATAATAACATGTAATTTACCCTCTGTGACATGTCATCTTTTAATTGGTTGTTATGTTAACTATGGTTAAACTATTGGTAATTAAATTATAGCCCAAAGTGGGTGATTATATAATTTACTAAAATATTAAAAATTCAGTCTTTCATTCTTCCCCCAAATCATCCTCCCACACAATGATATCAGAGGGTAAACTTCTGTGTTCAATCATCTCTTGAGGTAACTTGTCAACATTAGTTTCATGAGGAATGGAGATAACAGATGAACTTTCATGTTTTTCAATTCGAAAAACTTCATAAGGTGCAATCTGTTGAAAAAATAAATAAATAATAATTTGCTAGCTTACTCATTAAACTAAAGCATATGAATACAGATAATTGTAGGACATACCTTCGTTGTGAATGGGGATGATTGATAAAAATATAACTTTACTTTTTAATATTTATAGAAATTATATATTTATTCCTCTTATAAAAATATTTAATTACAAAATTATCCTACTTTAGTTAACATATTAACTCTTATTGAGTTAAATTAACTCAAATTAAAACTAAGCATCTAATTAAAACATACCACGTCACGATGGGTAATTTACATGTTGAAATAGAGAGGGTTGGGTAGAACTCACCTTAATTTAAATAGAGTACCAAGTATAATTTTAAGTGTGAAAATTTCTTTTTATAAACTAAATTATCCTCCATATGACCATATATATATATCTAATAATATATTTTAATTAAGGTGAATTTGAATTCGTATTCTAACATGGGTTGCTATTTATGAATGTTGATTAATTTTCATGAAATTTCCTACGCCCAATGGCAAATGTAGAAATTGTAACACATATATAAACTTATCAATCTTTTAATTTCCAACCAATTTTGAATCAACAGGATAATCCATACATAAAACCAAAGTATTAAACACAAAGCTATACGTTCTTAATATAAATAATTTGAATGAAAAAAGAAGAAAGAAAACTAAACCTACCTCTTAATAATGTAATCGATCACCATTATTGTATATCGCTAGCTTGTCCAGCATCTTTCCCTCAATAATTTTGTACTCCTCAATTAACGTACCTTGAAATAGTAAAATTAAAGGTCACAAAATTAGTTTCATTTATATATTGAAAGCATTTCATCATCATTGATATGAATCTTTGAGAAATGCAAAAGAGGATTAAAGAGGGGTTTTATGTGCGAAAGGTAGGGTTTAGCGAACACAGATCTAATTGAGAGAGAAGAAGAAAATGAGAAAGAGAGTGAGAGTGAGAGTGAGAGTGGCGAAAATGAAATGCATAATATACCACATACACCTAGCTACCTACTTTATCAATCATTATATTATATCTTCTGTACGGTTATTGAAATTTTTAATAGAGGAGTGGCCTTATTCTCTTAGCTTAGTCTATTAGAGCCAGCATTGATTTTGGGAAAGCTGGGGCCTAAGCCATTTTAAAGCAGTTCAGTTCAAAAAAGTTCTAGCAAGCCGCTAAAGCAACTACGTTCCTCGAAAGGATGGACCGCTGCTGCGAAACATACGACTCGATGTTAATCAAAGTTGGTACGCTCGGAAGGGTATGACCCTCTCAGCCATCGGGATTTCTGACATTCTACTCATACTTTACTCTAAACTTAACAGCCAGCACAAACTTGAATGAAGCCAGTCGGCGTAGCGCCTTATGCCTCTACGGATCTCGATTAGCCTGAGAAGGTCGAGTAATTCTAATTGCGAAGTTCGTCATCACTTCGTTTGTGATAGTCCATTAGTAGTCCCTACTGAGCAATCTAGCTGCAATCGAGCTAGCATTGAAATGGGGTTCAAACTAATCACCATGAAACTAGTACCCGTATGGCCCTGTACTGCTACGAAAATCCTGCTAGACTGGCTTCCACTTAAGGTATTCCTGTTTCAACACCGAAGACAAACTTCCCAACCAGAAAGCAAAATTCCCACTGATAGTATACTTAGTGTAAGCGAGTCAGTGCTATCACCGATATGATAAGAACAAAAAAGGTCTAGGAACTCTCCTTTCGTGTGTTGACGATTCTTTAGATATGGTTATAGAAATGATCCCTACCAGCATATCCAGTTCAGGATGTTCCCGGATAATAGCCGAGTGGCTGACCAGCCAGAAATGATACTTCGTACCATGGGACATTCCAGTCTGAAGAAAGGTTATTCGGAGCGGGCAAGGCAAGAGTTTGATGACCGGATGGATGGCGCCTTATGAAATCTTCGTCTTCCTACGGCCCTAGTCGTAGCGCTCCTGCCGCGTCTTGGCAAAGTAGGCTGATGGTTGGTGGCTGCTTAGTCTCATCCGAGAGTCTAATCTCTCAATCAATGCCCGGGAATTGAAGATAAATGGACCTGTGAGTGAGGGCGAATAGAAACTTAAAAAGCAGTTGTAGCCTTCATGACTTAATATAGATACCGGTGCGGGACTCGTGGATCTTTCTGACTTCAAGTACCGATCTTCTATCAAAGGAACATCTTCCTCCTCTGCTAAAATGTTGAGGTCGAAGGAGGTCCAACCCGAGCTCGAACCTTCGTGAGAAAAAGTTTGGTGAGTTTGTGAAGGAATATTTCAGTATATATAAGGCACCAAATCGAACGTATTCCGAATTCCTACTCAATGTAGTGCACTCGCTCGCCTTCGGCTAGCACTTTCAGCTATCTTTCTTAATCTGGTTCTATCAAACCAGCTTTGAAACTCCTACCATCGTCTCAGTGAAGTAGCTGATTTTTTGGTTGAAATCTGTGTTTTTAATATGGGAACGAAACGAAATGAGGCGTTTCCAGCTCTAGTTTCGGATGAGAAAGACTGCTTGCTGGTCATACTTGCTTGCCTGAATCAAGGTGGGTTAGAAAGCTGCTGAATCCACGGGCAGGCAAGAGCTTGTAAGTATAAGGATTGTAAAGTGTTCGTGGGACCTTGACAAGCAAAGTCAAGCAGGAAAGTCAGAAGGTGACAAAGCTATTTCACTTACGACGGAACACTTTCTCAATCGTTGGCCCTACCAGAATAGAGTAAGTCAGATTCCATTTTTTCTGAACCAAATCCAGCAGCTGTCCATTGAACCCCTAAAAGCAGGAAAAAAGTACCCCTTGACACAAGGGAGTTGAGAGAAAACACTGTGGATGATATCTCTAAGGATAGAGCCCCAGCTCTTCAAGAAAGACGAAGACTGGCTAGTTGGTAGGCCAGGAACTCATAAAGAAGCGAAAGCAGTTGCCGCTTCTGAGTGAATATTGTACATTCATTTGACTCAATTCATTCGTTGTATCGTAGTAAAGGAAAGAAGAAAAGAACTCACCTTCCCTGACCTACTTTGAGTCTCACTAACGTAGGGAAACCGGCCTGAGAAAGAAAGTGAAAGCGAAGAGGATTGAAGCTCGACCGAGACTAATGATGTCAAGAAAAGGCGTTCTAAGGGCCCGCACCTCCTCTATCAATGAATGTGACCTCAGCGGAGGAAGAAAGCTCCAGCTTTGGTTTGAAGACGCTCTATATCGAGAGGAAGCCAAGCTATGCGTATACTTTCCTCTAACGACAGTAAGTTTTGTGTTTTGTAATCATTAATTGGTTATTAATTAATAATATTTTTAATGGTGTGAAATTATATTTAATAATGGAAGATCACTCACTTTTCTTTTTTTTGATGGTTAAGTACTGACAAAATTATTAAATAAGTACTACTCCTTAGACTTTTCTTTTTTAAAATTAAGTGCGTATATATGTTGACAGTTAATATTAATAAAATTTTAGGCTTATTTATTCGGTTACATTTTTATAATTTCATAAATTTTTAATTGGATTTTTATGATTTCAAAATTTATAACTAGAGTAGAATATATTTTTTGTCTTTAAAATTTGTTAAAAATTTTAAAAATACTTCTAAATTTTATTCTGTTTTAATTTTGTTTCATAAGTTTTTTATTTATATCATATATATTCTTAACAGTTAATTTTTAAAAAATTTAGGACTAATTCAACAATAATTTTATAAGAACAACCATTAACATAAGTATATCAGAGATAGTTATCATGTATTATTGATAGATAGTCTTAAATTTTTTGAAAATTTAGTTGTTATAAGTATATTTGATGCAAATAAAAAAATTTTGAGATAAAATTAAAAAAATAAAACTTAGGAATATTTTTTAAATTTTTGACAAACTTAAAGGATAAAAAATATACTTTACCCCTTATAATTATATTATATAAAATAAAAACTTTTAGTTAGGTCTTTATTATTATCTGTTTTTATAAAAAATATATATATTTTTAAAGGTAAGTACTAATTGAACAATATTAGGAAACATTACTTTTAACAACATTAATAAACACTTTTAGTTAATATTTTAGTTTTATACTATATATTAAAAATTATAGTTTAATATTTAAAGTTTAAAAATAATTAAAATTTAAGAGATATAAAAAAAGGTAAATAAAGAAAGAAAAATTCTTAAGAAATTAATTATGGTACCACTCAACTCTAATCACCTATAATGTGGGCTGCAATAAAAAGTCTAATAACAGCAAAAAAAATCCCTAAATTTAACCTAAAATTAAAAAAAATAACTGTATATTGTTCAATTTGTTGTCTCCCTCTCCCACTATAGCACTCTCCATTGCGATTCACAGCTCTACTAACCACCGCCGCGCTTTCCTTATCGATTCACCACTCCCAAGACCATTATAGCGCCCTCCCCCGCCTCCCGGGATTTGCTGCGCCCAGGATCACCCCAAAGCCTTCCCTCGCATTTCGCAATGCCGCCGATCACCGCATCGCCTTCTCCCTCGCAAATCGTTGCACACAAGACTACCATAGCGCCCTTCCTCCCGATTTGTAGCACCGCCGACAGCTGCAACGCCCTCCCCTTCGCTATTCGTCGCACCCAGGACCACCTCATCGTCCTCCCCCTCATGATTCACACCGCAACCCACCACTGTAGTGCCCTTTCCCTCGCAAACATAGCGCCGCTGATCACCGCAACGCCCTCCTGCGGTGCGTTCTTGTTTTTATTTTATTCTTTTTTTAACGGTTTTGTCGAATGTTTCTTTTCGATTAAATGGATGTTTTTTTGTAAGATTTTGTATGTTTTTGTCCATAATTTTTTATGTGGGTTATTGGATATTTTTTTTCTTAGTTTTGGTATGTTTATTTTCGGGAATATGTGCTTTTTTATTTTAATTTTTTTAATTATTTTTTCAGATGTTTTTATCTAATTAAATAGATGTTTCTTTTATAGGGTTTTTGACGTTTTTCTAAGTAAATAAATGTTTTTTTTATTTGGGTTACTAGATGTTTCTTTCCTAGGTTTTAGGATATTTCTTTTTGATTAAGTAGATATTTTTTTTATTCAGGTTACTAAATGTTTCTTTTCTAAGTTTTTGGATATTTCTTTTCAGGGAGAGGACGCGGTGGCGGTGCGTATTTTTGAAATTTAAAAGTTTTTAAAATTTAAAAAGTTGGCTCAAGTTGATTGATACCCTAATTAGTTACCTAACAAAGTTGATAAAGTAACTAATTTAAAAAGTTGGCTCATGTTGAATTGACGCAAATCTATCATGTAAATTGCTAACAAGTATAAATTATAACATTCACTCTAATGAATGGATTAAATAATCCTTCTCTCTCAACATGAATTTTATCACTCCTTCTTAATTAAGTCCTCTGATCTCTCTCTTTGTTTTTCTCTTTCAATTATTTTTTTTCTTCAAATTCTCCAATCAATCTATGATCACTTTCATGGTATTAGAGTATCAGTTCTGATCCATGGAAACTACAAGTCATACCACTACTTCTGCATCATTATTAAGAGTTTCAATCAAGAATATATCCTTCAAGTTGGATGAAGACAACTTTGTTCCATGAAAATATCAAATTTTGGCGTTCGTTAAATTCAATTAACTTAAAAATAATCTTAATAGAAAAAAAATTTCAAAAAATTATGAATATGAAGAAGATGATGCAACTGAGATTGAAACACAAGAGTTTTTAGAATGGAAATAAAACGATCAATTTCATACTAAAAATCCAAATTTCTACAGTAAATCAAAATGTTCTAAAATTAATTTGCATCTTTGAGGGATTAGAGTGGTGCATAAACTTGCTCCTATGGTGATGCAGGAGCATAAATTTTATGCTTGTGTTGTTTATTAAAGTAAACTAGTTTAGTTTTGTATTATTGTGCTATGTGATGTATTAGTCTCATATTGCCACTACAATAATATAAATTATTTTTTAGAGTTATAATGTGTAAAAAAAATTAAAATTTGTCAAAAAGAAACAAATTTTGAGACTATTTTAACTTAACGATGAAAATATGTTAATAAAAGTTTTGTCAAAAATAGTATTTTTAACATATAAGTGATTGTGAAAGAATTTAAATCTTATTTTGATAAATATTAGCTGTCAAAAATAATTTGTTAGAAAATTTTGAGAACATATTCTGTGATACTTATTAATTGTCAAAAATACTATTTATTTTAACACTTATTTACTATAAAATATTCTCAACAAAAAATTTTAACAAAGAATGAGATGAGATCTTAAAACTAAAGAATAAATTGAGATTTTGAAGATAAAGAATGAGTAGTAGTATAATCTTAAACTGAGAGCAGTGTGATATCAAAATTAACAGAGCCCAAAGAAGAAGAAAAATAATGGAGTAAATTGAAAACAAATGAGTGTCAAAATTGAGGAGTAATTTTCTACGGTCAAATTATTCATAAAAAAACATAGAAAATTTGACATTTGTGATATTTGTCAAAAATATATATTAATTTTGACATTTAATTATGGTGTTAAAAAATAAAGTGTTAAAATAACTCTATTTTTTTGTAGTGTGCCTAGTTTATAAAGACTTTCTCATTAATATAAATAATTCATGTATTCTCCTTCACTTTTCAAGTTGAGGTGATTGAGATATATTTATAATAAGCTTTGTATTTATTTTTCTTTAGTCTCTTTTTAAAGTAAGAGGTGTATTCTTGACTTAGCCTACTAAAAAAGTAGCTAGGTTCTTGACTATTTCACATTGTGGGGTTATTAACCTCACTAAAATTGGTGAGTCAAACGACATTCCAACATCAGTTTAGTATTAGAGCTAGCAGCATCGGTCATCGCCTTGCTCCAGTAAAAATTTATTTCCTTTGTGGCAACGGGTCTTTGGCAGAGTTAATACTCAAGTTGACCTTTGAAATTTGAGGTCAGACTCAAATTGACCCCTAAAATTTTAGTCAACCCAAATTAAATCCTAAATTTACAACAATAACTCGCGTTAACTTCTGGGCTAATCTCCATTAAATACTAATTTGGCATGTTAGTTTATTACGTTAAATAAAACAAAATGACATCAATTTATATTGGCGCTTAATTTTTAATGAAATGATATTGTTTCACACAAATGAGATAAAACACTTCTCATTTTATGATATCAATGGTGAGAAAAATATACATTTTATGTTAAACAACATAATTTCATTGAAAATTGAATGCGAATATAAAGCGATATCTTTTGTTTTATCTAGCATGGCAAATTAACATGCCATTAGCACCTCATTAACGGAGATAAATTTAGGAGCTAACGCGAGTTTTCATTGTAAATTTGGGGGTATAATTTGAGTCGACTAAAAATTTTAGGGATTAACTTAAGTTTGACCTCAAATTTCAGGGGATAAATTGAGTATTAACTTGTTTTTGACATGGGTGGTCTCATTGCCATTGCAAGATGTCATTAGTGCATGTTGTTCGTTGTGGAGGTTCAGTTAATATCCTTCATGTTCTCTTAATTTCTTTTGGTTTCTATTTTTGTGCGGTGGTTATCCTTGGTGTATCATCATCATCATTAGTGCATTTTCATTATTATGCATCATCATAGCATCGAAGAATCAGAGTATCATCACCATTGCATCACTATTGGTGCATAATGCTCAACATCATTGTCACATCCCCTTGTGTTTTGACATTGACATAGTAGTAAAAGATGGATCCAAAGAATAAAATTACTCAAGAAATTCAAATGGAAGAGCATGACACAACACAAGTCATAAAGCAAAAGACTTATGAATCAAAGTTTATATTCCTGAGTTTAAAGGGAGGCTTTGATTAGATGATTTCATCGATTGAATTTGCACAAATGAGAGAGTATTCAAGTTAAAAAATATTCTAAATGACAAACAAGTGAAGCTTGTAGCAAACAAGCTAAAGCAGCATGTATCAGTGTGGTGGGAGAATATAAAGTGTCATCAGAAAGAGAAGGAACAAGAAAGATCAAGACACGGGATAACATGCATCTGAGATCAAGCGCAAGTTCCTTTCTAACTATTATAGGTAAGGCACATTCATCAAATTGCACAATTTGAAGCAAAAGTTATTGTCTGTAGAAGAATATACATGGAGTTCGAAGAGTTGCTTATAAAGCCTGACATTCATAAGCTTAAAGAACAAATCATTGCTCGTTATATTGGACGAATGAATATAGAAATTTCTAATGTTATTCAACTGCAACCATATTGAACTATGGATAGTGTCATTAGACTGAATTAAAGATTGAAAAGCAAAGAACATAGGGGGATAACATTCAGTCACCGAAGGAAAAAGAGGTCATACCCGATGGTCAACAAGAAATAAAGGCAGCTTCTTTTAAAACTTCACAAAGCAATAAAGAGCGTTTGTCATCAAGCAAGAATTACTTCAGATGTCAAGATTTTGCACACATTGTTGCTTATTTTTCATATAGAAGAGTTATTACTCTTGTCAAGGAAAAAGTTCATGAAGAATAATCAAGGAACAAGAGAAGGAAGGTGAGGTTGACTATAATATTGAAGAAGTTTCAATTAATTGTGGAGAAGCCTTAGTAATTCGTCGTAGCTTGAATATTACAATGCTAATAGAAGATGAGAATTGGCATCGCCACAATATCTTTCACATAAGATGTACTGTTGAACAGAAAGCTTGCAAGTCATCATAGATAGTGAAAGTTGTGAAAATATTGTTTCAAAATATATAATAGACAAATTGAAGCTTCCAACTGAGTTATATCCTTATCCTTACAAGTTGCATTGATTAAAGAAAGACAATGAAGTTAAAGTGACAAAGCATTGTTGTGTTCAATTTTCTATGAGTAAATACAAAAATAAAGTATGGTGTGATGTGATGTCATTATGATGGATGTATGTCACTTATTTTTAGGACCTCATTGACAATATAATTGTATAGTTATTCATGATAATTTCAAGAACACATACTCTTTTATCAAGGATAGAATGAAGATTATATTAACTTTATTACAACATGTAGATGGTAAAAAAAAAGTCAAATTGAGCTATACTTTTTCACATCTTTCAAGACCAAATGCACTCGTCGATGGTATCTTCAACTATTACAAGCCGAGCTTTTTTCAACCCAAGGTGGATAATGCAGGAGCTCTTTTATGCAGAAGCATAAATTTTATGCTTGTGTTGATTGAAGTAATCCAGTTTAGTTTGTATTATTCTGTTGTGTAATGTATTAGTCTCACATTGTTTAATTTATGAAAGTTTTTCTCTCCCCAATTAATATAAATAACTCATTACCCATGTACTCCTTTTTTACTTTTCAAGTTGAGTTGATTGAGATATATTTATAAAATCTCTAAACTTATTTTTCTCTTGACTCTTTTAAGAGTAAGAGATGTATAGCCAACCAAGATAGATTTTTGGCTATCTTACCATAATGGAATTATTAACATCTCCAAATTTGGTGAGCCAAACAATGTAATAGCATCATATGGTGTATATACTTTCTCGTGAGACTTACATTCTCATATAGTCAATCTCACAATCCTACACTTCCGACTCAAATAGAGAGTGGATGATTCACCACCCATCAGTTTGAAAGAGGATGTTATAACTTATAAGTAATGAAGGAGAGAAGCTATCTAAGTAGGGGTGATAAATAGACTAGCTGACTCCACCATAAGCTCATCTCTCAGCGGGTAAGCCCGTCCCGCCTCGCCTAACTTAGTGATTTGAAAACACAACCCTACCATCTAATATAATGGCAAGCGGTCAGGATGGTGGGCTTAGCCCGCCATCACATTTTTTTCTCAAAATCATAGAAGACAGGAAGAGAATAGAAGCAGGTCAGAGACAAAACAAAAGTGGGTAGACAGATACGAGCAGAAGCGACGCCGACTAGAAAAGGTGAATGCAAGCAGCGGTGATCGAGGAGATAAACATAGATCCAAGAAGAATAAAAGCGGTGGTGGTAGATCTTAAAGAGGATGAAGCAGTGGCGAGTAGCGCTCAAGAAGGGGGGAGAAGCAGCAAGAAACAATAAGGCGATAGCAAGTAGAAGCGAATCAAAAGAAAAAAAAAAGGGTAAAAGAGAGAGTAATTTAAAGACTAACTAAAGAGAGGGGAGAGGGTCTTTTAAAAAAGAATAGATGAAAAAGGGAGACGGTCCTTAAAAAAAAGAAGAATAGAAAGGAGAGAGAAGTGTTGTAAAGTTAGAAGAGTGGAAATAAAAGAGGTATGGAGTTGAGTTGAATTTTTCTTTTTTTTTTAATTGAAATGAATATTAGATTTGTGTGTGTTGAACTAAAAAAAATTACAAGAGAAATAGTCACCTACTGGACTTGCATGCCCTCCCCATCCCGCAAAATCATACGAGTTAAGCGAACTTGTCTTGTTTTGGCGATCACAAATATTTAACCTAGTCTACATCTTTTTGGCAAGTTAAGTAGACTGGCCATGATGGGACCTGTTTATCATCCTTACAGTTTAATTAAGTACAAGGTAGTAAAAATAGTTAGTAAAAATTAAACTGTTATTTTGTGATTCAATTATTGTTAAACTGGTAAAAATTAATCACGTACCTTATACTACTAGCTAGTATAAATTGTAACACTCACTATAATAATTATAACGATCATTCTCTCTCAATATAAATTTGATTGTTCTCTCTCGAATCCTATAATCTCTCTTTATTCTCTCAAATCAATCTCTGGTACCTTTAATTGAATAATTTCACAAAAAACATTAACAAACAAAACATACACCAAAATCGTGCACCAATATTACAAATATTAAGAAGATGTTTGTCTACCTTTCTGTGTCTGAAGATATTTTGCCGACAAACTTAGCTCAACACTACTAAATTCTGTATGTATGATTCTGCATCAAAGATAAAACATAAAAAATTTTCAACAGCAAAATTATATATGTAATAATCACTTATATATATATATATAATAATTAGTCTATTTATCTATTTGTCTATACATGAATACATTATGAAAATGTAGAAGATGACATTATTATTTGGTTACATGTATAAAAACATGTAAATTTATCCATGCCATAAATTAAATTCTTTTCCATATTTTATGTGATAAATCTTATTACAATGATGTATAAATATAGAATACAAAATATTGTAGAATTGTAAAATAACACATATAAAAATTGAATATTAGACACATCAAAATTCATTGTATCTTATTGAGTTTGGCTCTAAAATTAAATATTGTTTAGGATTCTTTGACTTTTTGCAGTTTTTTTAATAGTTTTGTGTCTTGGACTTTAGGTGTTTAACTGTTTATATTCTAGTCTTTCTATTGTGTAATTTAATATTTATCTTTCTTTTTAGTGTTACATGTTGAGTTCTAATTAAGGAATAAACTATTTATAACAACAATCATATATTAGGGTATCAGTCAAATACAGTCAAATAAGTAATAGAGTTGCAAACAAATAAAAAAACAAAAGATAAAAAAAACATCAAAAATCACTCCAAATTAACCCATTTTCACCCACTTTCACTCTCCTTTCCTTTACTCTCTAACGCAGTTACCTCGTGGCAGAATGCTTCGGCCAACACAGCCAACACACCTGCTCGGACTCTAGATTTCTCATCACGTTGTGCGATACTAACATTGTTGCCGCAACCGCCATCATCCCTCGCCATCCTTATTGTCGCGTCTGAGACGATGTTCTACCTTTAGTCGCAATTTTTGCAAGTTTGGGTTTCTTTGCCCAACGTAGTTGTTGATCTCCAGAATAACGTTGCTACTGCAACGTAAGAAACACCCCTCGCCATCGAATATGGTATTCTTGCCTCTAGTCGAAGTTTTTCATAGATTTAGATGTTCTTTTTTAATGATTTTAGATATTTTTTTTTGTTAGATTTTGAATTTTTTTTTAGTGATTTTGGATGTTTTTTTTAGGTTGTGGAGATTTTTTCAATGATTTTAGTTGTTTCTTTTTATTAGATTTTTTATATTTTTTATTATAAAGTTAGCTGATTTGTATAAAGTTGACAAGAGGAGATGTTGTTTACCTCAATTTTTTCTTGTAATAATTATTTCACCTTTTTACTATGTTCAAATTTTATATATATAAAAGAAAAAATTTAGATGTTTTCTCATTATTATCCTCTGTTATAAAATTACTTCTCTTAAAAATTTAAATTGATAGAAAAAAATATATGAAAAATTATATTTTTAATATGTTTTTTCACACAAAAAGATCTTTTTAGATTTACATAAATTTTTGTATAAATTTTTTTTATTTGTTTTATACTATGCTATGTCAAAAAATTACTTTTCTTAAAAATTTAAGATAACAAGAGAAGACACATAAATAGTTATATAATTAACGTTCATAAAAAGGTCTAAACTGTACCCTTAAATGGTTATATAAAAAATTAATGTATGCTGTTTTAAAATTACAAGTTTGTTGTAACAAAATAACAAATCAATAAATAAACAGCTACAATTGACATGGTTCCTCTCTTACGAATTAGGATATAATAATAATAATAATAATGATGATAATAATATAATAATAAATTACAAGAAGAAAACACCAAAGTTGAATTGCACTTTTTTTTATGTGTAGGAATCCACACTCTCCTTTGGTTACAAGCCAGCAGTATTCACCATCTCTCTTTGTATGATGTGTTTTATTTCTGAAACTCTTAGAAGATCAACGAGATATATTTAAAGAGAGTCATTTAAATAAAGATGTCTAAAATATCATCTTTTAAAAATATTTTTTAATAATTAAAATTTAATACGTATACATTAATTAAATTGTATTAATTTTTATCAAAATTAGGTCAGACAAATTAATTTAATCAAAAAAATGGTGAACCAAATTTTGAATTAATCTAAATTAATATTATTTTTTTATAAAAAATGACTACAATATCCCTATTATAGAAAATGACTAAAATACTCCTATTATATATATTAATTTTGAGAATTTTAAATTCTAACTTTTTTTTCTGTCATCTTTTCGGCTAAACTGATTTGTCCTGTCTAATTTTAATAAAAATAGCACAATTTAATCAGTTATATATGTTAAATTTTAATTATTAAAAAATATCTTTAAAAAAAATATTTTTAACATCTTGATCTAAATGGTTCCATATTTAAAACAAGTAGGAATATTCATCTTCCTATTTAAAACAAGTATTTATTGGTCGGTATACCTAAAATTCATACTATACCCAACGTAAAAATATGGAAACTTCTAAAAAAATAATACTCATATATATAAAATAAAAAACTAAGAACATGTTGAATAAAAAAAAGTGAAAACATAAAAAAAAATATTATTAGACTTTTTCTGTGTAATAAACACTGAAATTTTTTTCAGAGAACTTGAGCGTGGCGGAGAGGAGAGGACAGAAGTGAGGAAAAAGCCTGGCCCAATAAAAGACAAAAGGGTTATTTAAGTTCTTATTCAAGCTGCTATATATATGCATGCCCAAAATTTAATAAAAAAAAATTTTGGTAGCCCTATAATCATATAAAAACAAAACCTTTATTTTACACACACACATACATACATGGCACTTAAACAAAAAAAATAAAAAAAATAAAAGATAAAAAATAGAGTAGCTAGCATAAATAGTTAAATACTTACACACAAGCATGCATGCTTCTACTCTCCTTCCTGAGTGCAAGTTCTCTTCTTGAGTCTTAACAAATAATCACTCTCAAACTCCATATAGTGGAAACACAACTAACTATATACAACATTAATATAGCAAAATTCATCAAAGCAAGAAACATTATTAATATATAGCAGCCTCATGAAGACAACAATTCAATTGCAACTGCAATTGCTGCAGGTTTATAAAAATATAATAATTCAAGTGGTAAAAGTTACTGACAGGTGCATGCATTCATCCATGAAATTTTAACCAAAGCTCAAATACATTGATACTAATAATTAGAGGCTGCTATGCCTCTATATGTCCACATACATTTCTCTCATGAATTTAGAATTAATTAAGATGAAACCATTGAAAAAGATAGTAGAAATTTTGCATTTTAAATTTCACTAATTACAAGGGACAAAAACTAAAAGAAAAAAAATTAAATTAATTATTAAAGAGGTCTAGTTATGAATAGGTTGCACTTGTTAGTGAAGAAACATTGAACATTGTTAAGTTTAATTTGATAGTAGCATGCATGCATGTATCCCAATGGAGTGATATCATATCAATCTATATATGTATCTATTATTTCTACTTTTTCGTTGAATTCTATTGAACATAGAATAATAATAATAATTTGCAAGTTGAGGTCGTATGTAGTTATTACCTGAAAGTGAAGTTAGATTCGTGAATCTATCGTTTGAAATTAAAATATCTTTGTAGGTAGTGACATGGTAAACAACAATAATTTAATATGAAAAGCGCTAAGTATGATAAATAAGAAATTGAATATTGTATATGTAATAAGAGCTTACCTTGGAATTCTGAGTATGTGGCAAAGAAAAATAATGATTTCTTTTAACGTTGAAACTATTGAGTCATTAATGATTCTTATATTCTTGAGTCTAATTTTTATTTTAAAAATTAATACATATAGTAATTTGAATAATGTGTTAAAACCTGTAATCTTTTTAAAAGTTTTTAGCCAATAAAATTTTAAGTATTTAAATAAATATTTAAATTATGAAGAAAAAGAAAAATAATATTTGTAAATCTAAATTGATACTTAATTTGTTGTACATCTATAATAATCATATAATATAATTATTAATTAGACTATAATATATTTAATTACCTACTTATATTATTTTATATTTTCTCAATCTTTGAATCTAAATAGACCTTTCAAATGACAAATTGATAACAATTTAACTTACGTAGAAGTAAGGGTAAAATGTATATATAAATCAAATGGCATCACATATTACACAATTCTACCAAAAAAAATTATTATAAAGATTTAGGAAGGATATTTTTATGTAAATTGAATAACACTATTAGAATTGGGGTTTTTTCGGACGAATTTTGAGACGAAATTGAAATAAATTTTGAACAAATTAGGGACAAAATTTTTCTTTCAAACAAAATTGAGACAAAATTTTTTTATCCCAAAAAGCCTTGTTGCTAATTTACATTTTGTCTGAAATTTCGTCCGAAATTTTTTTCAGACAATTTTGTGACAGATTTCAAATAGACATTTATCTGCTAGATTTCTAACTATTACGATGTATTTTAGACAAATTTCAGACAGATTAGCCAACATAAAAACAGCGTATTTCAGACAAATTTCAAACAGAAAAATATTAATTTTTAGACAAATTTCAAACAAAAAATATACTCTATTTCAGACAAATTTCTAACGAATTTAGTCAAATATAAATTTTTTTTCAAACAAATTTTAGACAAATCAAATATTTCTTTTCAATTAAATTTCAGACAAATTTAATTTAAAAGAATTTACGTATTGGAAACAAATTTCAAACAAAAGAAAAAATTATTTTCGCACAAATTTTCTACAAATTTAATATAATATTTCAAATAATTTTCATACAAAATAATTTGCTATTTAATATATAAATATTTTAGAAAATAAATTGTATTCGATTTGCTTTCTGTATTAAAACCATCATAATCATTTTTTCATATTACATCATCGAAATTATAAACAAATAATAAAGTCGTGAAAAAGCTAATTACCATAAAAGAGTTAAAAAAATATTTATTATTAAAATACTTGTCCATAAATGTAATCAAACTAAAATAAAAAAATTAAACTAAAACAAAAAAAGCGCCTTTAAAAAGGTCAAATATCATGAATAAAATCAAATGTACTAACTAATTCACCTAAAAATTCCTTAATCTAAATCAGAAAAAACATATACTACAGACATCAATCACTCGTGTTGTCATCCTCATCATCACTAGAGCCTGTCACAAGCTCATCATCCGCAAGAACAGATATAGTTGAAGGAAGTGGGAGATTCAACTTTTTATACAAAGCATGAAGTATCTTTTCAGTAGAAGCAATTCTTTTCTGTTGAGCTTTTAGTTGACTCCTTGATCCTTTAACTTATGCTCAACATCATTCAACTTAACCTTTTACTCTTCATTGATCATTTTTTGCTCCTTTGTCTTTTCTTTCCACATGTGAAGTTCTTGCTCAATATTTAGATTGTTTTTGGATGCAAACAAGTTCCTGTGAAAAATGTTTTATGGCTAGGATCAGATATACTTCTAAAATTTTACACACATAAAGAAGAAAGAAGAAAGTTAAAAATGCATAAATGCATGGATTCTTACGTGCTTCCCTGTTGACAACCTAGCTCCTCTGACTTTCTTATGCTGAAGTTGTTAAATGAGAGATCTCTAAATAAAGTTTATGGAATGGGTTCAGAATCTAAGAATTAGCAATACATTATATTTATGTACTATATTTATTGACTTCAGAGAACACTTATTGCTTAACAAAATCGTAACAATATCTTATAGACATCCATTCTAGCATCAATTCTTGTCTAATGCATTTTCCTAAGGTCATATAAAAATTTAAACCTATTTTTAAGGCTAAGTGATTTATTTCAAAAATATGTCACTAGCAAGACATATGCTTAAGATGTGATAAGATTTATAGTACTTATGCACTACTTCTCCCATTTATTTACTACATGTGATAAGATTTATTGTTGAACAGAAAGCTTGCAAGTCATCATAAATAGTGAAAGTTGTGAAAATATTGTTTCAAATTATATGATAGACAAATTGAAGCTTCCAACTGAGTTACATCCTTATCCTTACAAGTTACATTGGTTAAAGAAAGACAATAAAGTCAAAGTGACAAAGCATTGTTGTGTCCAATTTTTTATGTGGAGTAAATACAAAAATAAAGTATGGTGTGGTGTGATGTCATTACGATGGATGCGTGTCACTTATTTTTAGGACCTTATTGACAATATAATTTCATAGTTATTCATGATAGTTTCAAGAACACATACTCTTTTATCAAGGATAGCATGAAGATTTATTTACTTTATTACAACATGTAGATGGTAAAAAAAAGTCAAATTGAGCTATACTTTTTCACATCTTTCAAGACCAAATGCACTCGTCGATGGTATCTTCCACTATTACAAGCCAAGCTTTTTTCAACCCAAAGTAGATAATGCAGGAGCTCTTTCCAACGCAGAGATAATTATGTAGGAGCATAAATTTTATGCTTGTGTTAATTAAAGTAATTCAGTTTAGTTTGTATTATTCTGCTACATAATGTATTAGTCTCACATTGTCTAGTTTATGGAAGTTTCTCTCTCCCCAACTAATATAAATAACTCATTACCCATGTACTCCTTCTTTACTTTTCAAGTTGAGTTGATTGAGATATATTTATAAAATCTCTAAACTTATTTTTTCTTGACTCTTTTGAGAGTAAGAGATGTATAGCCAACCAAGATAAGTTCTTGGCTATTTTATCATAATGGAATTATTAACATCTCCAAATTTGGTGAGCCAAATAATGTAATGGCATCATATGGTATATATACTTTCTCATGAGACATACATTCTCATAAAGCGACAGTCTCACAAGTAGTCTTCCTATACTTCCGACTCAAATAAGAGTGGATGATTCACCACCCATTAATTAGTTTGAAGGAGGATGTTATAACTTATAAGTAATGAAGGAGAGAAGCCAGCTAAGTAGGGGTGATAAATAGACTAGCCGACTCCACCAAGAGCTCATCTCTCAGCGGACAAGCCTATCCTGCCTCGCCTAACTTAATGATTTGAAAACACAACTCCACCACCCCATATAATGGCAAGCTGCCAGGATGGTGGGCTTAGCCCGCCATCACATTTTTTTTTTATTTTTCAAAATCATAGAAGACAGGAAGAGAATAGAAGCAGGTCAGAGACAAAACAAAAGCGGGTAGACAGATACGAGCAGAAACGACGCCGACCAAAAAAGATGAATGCAAGCAGCGGCGATTAGGAAGATAAGCATAGATCCAAGAATAATAAAAGCGGTGGTGGTAGATCTTAAAGAGGATGAAGCAGTGGCGAGTAGCGCTCGAGAAGAGGGGAGAAGCAGCAAGCAAAAGCAAATCAAAAGAAAAAAAAGGGTAAAGGAGAGAGAAATTTAAAGACTAACTAAAGAGAGGGGAGAGGGTCTTTTAAAAAAAGAATAGATAGAAAAGGGAGACGGTCCTTTAAAAAAAAAAGAAGAATAGAAAGGAGAGAGAAATGTTGTAGAGTTAGAAGAGTGGAAATAAAAGGGGTATTGAGTTGAGTTGGATTTTCCTTTTTTATTTTTTTAATTGAAATGAATATTAGATTTGTATGTGTTGAACTAAAAAAAAAATTACAAGAGAAGTAGTCACCTACCGGGCTTGCATGCCCTCCCCATCCCGCAAAATCATGCGAGCTAAGCGAACTTGTCTTGTTTTGGCAATCACAAATGTTTTTTTATCACCCTTACAGTTTAATTAAGTACAAGGTAGTAAAAATAGTTAGTAAAAATTAAACAGTTATTTTGTGATTCAATTACTGTTAAACTGGCAAAAATTAATCACGTGCCTTATATTACTAGTTAGTATAAATTGTAACACTCACTATAATGATTGCAACAATCATTCTCTCTCAATATAAATCTGATTGTACTCTCTCAAATCCTATAATCTCTCTTTATTCTCTCAAATCAATCTCTAGTACCTTTAATCGAATAATTTCACAAAAAACATTAACAAATAAAACATACACCAAAATCGTGCACCAATATTACAAATATTAGGAAGATGTTTGCCTACCTTTATGTGTCTGAAGATATTTTGTCGACAAACTTAGCTCAACACTAGTAAATTCTATATGTATGATTCTGCATCAAAGATAAAATTAAACATGAAAATTTTTCAGCAACAAAACGATATATGTAATAATCACTTGGTACTTTATATATATAATAATTAGTCTATTTATCTATTTGTCTATACATGAATACATTATGAAAATGTAGAAGATGAAATTATTATTGGGTTACATGTATAAAAAGATATAAATTTATCCATGCCATAAATTAAATTCTTTTCCATATTTTATGTGATAAATCTTGTTATAATGATGTATAAATATAGAATACAAAACATTGTAGAATTGTAAAATAGCACATATAAAAGTTGAATATTAGACACATCAAAATTCATTGTATCTTATTGAGTTTGGCTCTAAAATTAAATATTGTTTAGGTTTCTTTGACTTTTTGCAATTTTTTTAATAGTTGTGTGTCTTGGACTTTAGGTATTTAACTGTTTTGTAAACTATTTATAACAACAATCATATATTAGGGTACCAGTCAACTGCAGTCAAATAAGTAATAGAGTTGCAAAAAAAAAAAGATAAAAAAAAGTTAAAAATTTACTCCAAATTAACCATCCTCACTCACTTTCACTCTCCTTTTCCTTTTCTCTCTAACGCAGTTGCCGCGTGGCAGAATGCTTCACCCAGCACAGCCAACACGCCTCCTCTAGTTGAAGCTTTTCATAGATTCAGATATTTTTTTTCAATGATTTTAGATATTTTTTTTGTTAGATTTTGAATTTTTTTTAGTGATTTTGGAAGTTTCTTTTAGACCGTGAGATTCTTTTCAATGATTTTAGTTGTTTTTTTTTTGTTAAATTTTTTATATTTTTTATTATAAAGTTAGCTGGTTTGTATAAAGTTGACAAGAGAGGATGTTATTTACCTCAACTTTTTTTTGTAATAATTGTTCCACCTTTTTACTATGTTCAAATTTTTTATATATAAAAGAAAAAATTTAGATATTTTTTTATTATTGTCTTCTGTTATAAAATTACTTCTCTTAAAAATTTAAACTGATAAAAAGAGATATATGAATAATTATATTTTTAATATGTCTCCTCACACAAGAGTATCTTTTTGAATTTATATAAATTTTTGTATAAATTTTTTTATTTGTTTTATACTATACTATGTCAAAAAATTACTTTTTCTAAAAATTTAAGATAACAAGAAAAGACACATAAATAATTATATAATTAACGTTCATAAAAAGGGTCTAAACAATACCCTTAAATGGTTATATGAACAAATTAATGTATGTTGTTTTAAAATTACAAGTTTGTTGTAACAAAATAACACATCAATAAATAAACAGCTACAATTGACATGGTTCCTCTCTTACGAATTAGGATATAATAATAATAATAATAATGATGATAATAATATAATAATAAATTACAAGAAGAAAACACCAAAGTTGAATTCACTTTTTTTTTATGTGTAGGAATCCACACTCTCCTTTGGTTACAAGCCAGCAGTATTCGCCATCTCTCTTTGTATGATGTGTTTTATTTCCTGAACGCTTAGAAAATCAACGAGATATATCTAAAGGGAGTCATTTAGATAAAGATATTTAAAATGTCTTTTTTTTAAGATATATTTTAGTAATTAAAATTTAACATGTATAATCAATTAAATTATATTAACTTTTGTCAAAATTAAGTTAGATAAATTAATTTAGCTGAAAAAATGGTGAATCAAATTTTGAATTAGTCTAAATTAATATTATTTTTTATAAAAATGACTACAATATCTCTATTATAGAAAATGACTAAAATACTTCTATTATATATATTAATTTTGAGAATTCTAAATTCTAACTTTTTTTTCTTTGTCATCATAAGGTTAGAATTTAGAGTTTTTAAAATATATATATATAT
>NC_029773.3:12871494-12906847 GCF_000817695.3 Arachis duranensis | reverse complement strand
ATATATATGAGTATTTTAGTTATTTTTTATAATAGAGATATTGTAGTCATTTTTTATAAAAAAAATATTAATTTAGACCGATTTAAAATTAATTTATTAGTTTTTCGACTAAACTGATTTGTCTTGTCTAATTTTAATAAAAATAACACAATTTAATTAGTTATATGTGTTAAATTTTAATTATTAAAAAATATTTTTAAAAAAGATATTTTTGACATCTTAATTTAAATAGTTCCATATTTAAAACAAATGAGAATATTCATCTTCTTATTTAAAACAAGTATTTACACTACAAAAAAAAAAGTTTAAAATGGCATTGACATTATGACAATTTTAAAAAACCGCGTAATACCCAGTTATAATGGCATCTTTGGTTGCTGCTATAATTAACTTTGTGTTTTCTGACGGTTCTGGTGATTATGGCGGTTTTGAACCGCCGTTTTCACACATATATAAAACAAAAGAATTGCAACCCTAGCCTCATTAAACGAAACACAGTAACGGCGCTCTCGATCTCGCTTCTCTCTCCTTCGTCTCCTCCATGCTCCGACAGCGCCGTTCTTCCCTCTCGGCTTCTCCTCTCTCCACCAGTTACGATTTCTCTAGGTACTTCTCCCTCTCCGCCAGTTTTGAACGAACGCAGGGAAGAAGAAGAAGAGAGTGACTCTTTCGTGCATCACGGAGAAGAACCGTAATTGAAGCATTTTCATCTCAGGTAGCCTCTTTTACAAGTCTTCCAATCTCTTCATCTTTGTTTCGTTATGTGTTTGTGCGTTGAAGTTTAAACCGCCGCTGTCCTTCCCAATTCTCGGTCTACTTGAATTTAGGGTTTTCCAGCCATAGTTTGTACTTTTTGGACCATGATACACTCGAATCTACATCTCTTGCATTGTTGTTTGAGTAATAATGTTGCCACTTGAGCTTCAAGATTTATGTAATTAAAGAGAATTGAAGGTTTTTTTTAGCATCGCACAAATCGGTTGCTAAATGTGTAGGTAATGTTATATGCAAAGTCCTCCTTGAAGCGATTGTGATGATAAATGTTTCAGACTTTCTGCATTGATAGGTCTTCGTTGGGTGCTATGTTATTATTTCCGTAATTTGAACAATTTGTCATTGACAATCTTTTCCTAGCATTTATGTAACCGGATCATTCCCTTGTTTTTCATGGTTAAATTTTGTTTCTCTGAAGAGCATGGTAGTGTTCTCCATAATTCGGACAAGTTCTCATTGACAATCGTTGATGCTGCTGATTTTCTGATGATTTCAACTTACATAGCAAAACTAGAATTTGCTTAGTATTTTTAGGAAATTAATATCAAGAAATGCTGTTGTCTTTTGTTTTTTCTTGTTTGCTGGTTCAATTTTTAAGGCGCAGTTTCTGGATTAAAATAGTTCTCAAAGCACTCCATTTTTAAATGTTCTCAATGACCAGTCAGATTTTTAGTATATTCTATTCCTTATTCACATGTTAGGCCTCCTTTAACTAACATGAATTTGTTGGTGATAATTTTTCATGTGAAACAGGTTTTTTGCTGTATCTGATTTTTGTTGCTTTAACTAACCAAAAATTGCTTACCCTGTATCTGATTTTTGCTGCTGTTCTCTAGCAACTGTCGTTAGTTTGCTTCTTCAAGTGTTTGAATTGAATGCTTACTTCAGTGTTGCAACAATCTATTCTTTATTTTTAGTATTTATCTTGCATTTAGCTTGATTTTGGAAATTAAGATAGTAATCTTGTTTCCTTAAGTGCTCTTACAAATACTAGAAATGAGATCTTTTCATGAAAGTTTTTTACCTTGTTGCGTTGGTTTGTTTCTCTTTCAGTTTATGTATCATGGTCTATTCCATTACATGAGCTTGTCAAATGTTCTTTATTTTTGTAGTAAGGGAAGTTTTGTCAACATGGATTTTGTGATTTGATCATGTCACTTGATTATTATTCAAGAGCGTACTATCCAATTGTGTTAACTATGTGCTACACAAGTCATATTTTAGACACCCATCACAATGATAAAGATAGTGCTTTCAGTTATCGTGGCAGTCATTTAATGTGGCACCAAGCACCCACATGGCACATGGATGAATCTCTCTCAGCTGACCTGTGCTACCTAAAGTTAGGCTAAGAATACTGAATTATCTGCGGATTTCAGTGTCAAATACATGAGCTGCATTCATGATGGCTGAATTTATCTTTGTTGCAGTTTTTGAGCTTATTAACTAGTTAAAATTTGACATTGATTATAGTTGTTGCTGTTGCACTAAATTAGTGAAGTATTTGAAATTCGATAGTGAGAAAAGAGTTTAAGTGTACTCCAATGCTTGCTAAGTATAAACGATGAAATGAAAAGGCTTAGAAAGGAAGTTTCAATTTCTTAAGTAAATAAAATCACACGTTGTTATTGCCACTAGCTAATGCACAAAGTTGATGGTCCTCACTGCTGCTTGTGGTTGGTTAATCATATATATATTTTGCTCTGATAAGTAATCTTGGTAATTAATTTTAATTTGTAGTCTTTTATTTTCAACTATACCTTCCTTTCTTTAATTTTTTTTTAACTATATCTCTTTTTGGCTTTGGTGTATAAGATAACTCCAAGAACAGTGAAGGCATAACCACACATTCCTATCATGGAAATTGGATTCTTGAAAATCAAAATTGAGACCACCACCGCAACTGCTCCCTTCGCATTTCCTAAAACCTGCAAATATTTAACTAAATGTATTAGAAAAACATTTTATTTCCTAAAACCTTGCGCACGCCATTTTACTTTTCTCTATAATGATTATCTAATTTTTATTTTTATGAACACAGGGTCAACAACTTAGCCTTGCCAATTCAGTTAGATGGCTTCAAATTCAGACATCCACTGCCACTGTATGCTCTCCCTCACTTCCTGTTTATATTTGGTGTTGTATGAAATGTATACAATAAGCCTTTATCGCGTGTATTTTTTTCTTCTGTGAATGGAATTACTGCTATATTTCCTAGCATTGTTATATTGGTACAGTTGGTCTTTTGGGGGGGGGATTTTGATACTAATCGTTATATTTTCTGGAACTTTGTTATCATTATTAATGTTGTTGATAACTTAACCATTTATTTTTCTATCTTTCAGGATCTACGTTCTGAGTTGAAGGAGCTAATTCCAGAATATCAGGTTCGTTCTGTTGTTTTAAGCTTTGGCAGTGATACCTATTTCTGTATACATGCAAAGTCTTCTTTTTCAATATATAATAAACAAATTTAAGGCAAAAATAATAATTGATATGGAGAACATGGAGTAGTTTTCCTTTCATCATGATTAGGATTAGTGCCAAAATTGCATGTCTTAGTTATTACTATTGGCAATATGCTAATAAGCTTATCAGCTCATTATTAGTTCAGACTTCAGACTATGTTACCATTTTAGAGTGTACTCGAAAAATTAAGTGAAAGAAGCTAAGCCATGTATATCAGTATATCTTGTGAAATGCATGCAACAGAGTGGTGCTCTTAATTATTAATAAAATACTTCCATAACATTTTTAATGTTAGTTCTTAAAGAAAATCTAAAAATTGGACTTGTTGAATCAATAAAAACTAAATGTTTAAAAATTTGGAATTCAATAATTGAGATTCAATGAAAATTGAACTTGACGTAGACCGGGATTATCATTATCAAGCAGTTGAAATTATCAGATTTAAGCAAGGTTCAGAAAACCAGACCAGTTATTAAACCGTTCTAGTCATTGGTTCATTGGTCTAACCGGTTCAACCGGTGGTTCAACCGGAAAAACCGTTTTAGAATAGAATAATAAATAAATTATAAATACACATCCTAAAATATAATTATAGTCTGATATAAATCTTAAAATATCTTCGAAATTTAAAACACTACATAAAACATTGTTATTAGCAGATACTTCTTGATTAATATTATCTTCCATAACTGAAATTAATAAAACATATATGAAATTAAAAAGTAAAAACAGCCAAGTCAGAAATTGAACAGTTCACAGAAAGTCAGAAATTGATATTTACAAAAGGAAGCAATACAAGATAGCATATTAGAGTATAATATTGATATTTACATCAACAAAGTAGCTGATACTGCAAATGATGTTACAATCTTTTAAATGAGACTCCATTTTTTTTCCACAACTCCAGGTATGAAACAAATCCTTTAGACATCAATCTGTATTTAAGACGATATGCATTGTATAAACATTAAACAATACTTGTCGAATGCAACCAAAGTTCATAATGAAAGAATCATTTAATCTTAACTGGGAAAAGAGAAGGGGGGGCACAAAAGATATGGAGCAACAAAGAAAAAAGAGCAACAAAAAACAGAATGTCTTTAGTTACATACCAAACCGTGTTTGTATAAAATTGACAAATAGAGAGCAACAGAAAACAGAATGTCTTCAGTTACAGAGCAAGTTCACAGTTCAAATTGACCAACAAAATAGAAATTGTGCAACAAACAGGAATTGAGCTGCAAAATAGAAGATTAGCTACAGCCAGTTAATTTTCAGATTATTAATTTTTTATGCTAACCAACAAACAGGAATTGAGCAGAGGAACAAAGAAGGAAGAAGATGAGCACTGAGCAGAGGAAGTCTATAGAGCTAAGTTCACAGAAATTGAACAGTTCACAGATGAAGTTCCAGAAATTGAACGGTTCACAGAGCCAATTTCACAGAGCAAGTTCACACTTCACACAGTTCACAGTTCAGATTTTTTATTCTTATGCTCAGCAGCAAACAGAAATTGAGCCGAGGAAACAAATTGACCAACAAAATAAAACATAATTCTAAGTTCAGTTCACAGAAAATTAAACATAATTCTAAGTTCAGTTCACAGAGGAAGTTCAATTTCATGCATGTTTCTACTGGGGTCGATGGAAGAACATGAGCAGAGGCGAAGAACAAAGAAGATGAGCAGAGGACGAGTCACTCACCTGGGGTCGATGGAGGGCTACCGGTGTTGACTGTTGAGGACCACCGACCGCGCGATGAGAGGGCTACTGCGTGCTGCTGTTGAGAAGATGAAGCCGATGGAGATGGAGGGCTACTGGGCAGGAACCAGGCGAAGATGGAGATTGGAGGGTTACTGGGGCTGAGGATGGCGACACCAGGGGACGAAACGGCGACAAGGGGGCTATTGTTCTTCCTTCTTCGCGGCTAGGGTTCTCCATGAATGAATGGGGTCGGGGGAAGAAAAGGGGGTAGGGTGCTCCTCGAGCAGGTCGGGTCAGTCTCTTTCTTTTTTTTATTTTAATCATAAAACGGCGTCGTTTAGCATAATCGGCCGGTCACCGGTTCGGTCCAACCAGCCGGTTTTTGACCGGTTTGCCAGTTCTTAAGCGGGTTTTCACTGTACGGTTTTCAGGAGAAGACCGGACGTAGCGCCGGTTCGCGGTTAAACCGGTCGAACCGGCCGGCCAAGGTTCTGAAAATCGGACCGGACCGGCCCGCATGGATGGTGGCCAGCATTTCATGCCCTATGGCAATGGAAATTTCTTGCACCTCTACTTATTAGGGCTCCAAACATGGTTTCAAAGCCAAAAGCAGCGCCTAGTTTAAGAGGAGTACTCATATTAGTTGTAATATATTGAGGCTTCAAGATGACAAAAATCTAGTGGAATTTAATTAATTGAAGTGAAGTTTATGATGGTAAAGTGAAACAAAGTATGATATATATAATGAATGAGTATTGAGTATTCTATACTGTCGTGATGCTCACGCTTAGTTTGGGGTGACCTAGTCAAATTTACATAATATTCAGAAATATATATTTAAAAAAAAAGATACCCCTTCTTCAAGGTTCAACTTGAGAGAGAAATACTTGCACGACAAGACGGACCCAAACCTTAGTTTAGTACCTTACAACCAGATGGCATTTTTTTCAACGTCTTGCTATATATTACAGAAACGGTTCGAAGTTTTCTCAACACCTTTCTAGCCCTTTTGACTAACAAGTAAATCCCCATCTTGATTCCTGAAATTGATGCGATTATTTATTTTGGTTTTTAAAATTTAAAATTATTTATACTAGTCCTTTAAATTTAAGTTTAGGCACCAATATAGTCTCTCGACTCTTTTTGATAATAATTAGACAAATAGAGTGTTGAGATGACACCTTTCCTGTCACGTTGGATACTGGAACAGCTAGTTGATATGGCGAGGGTTGTATTTGTATTCAATTTAGTCCCCCCGTATTAAAACTTTGTCATTATAACTCGATAAATAATAAGATAATTAGGGTTTCAGGGAGTAAATTGAATACAAATACAACTCTCGCCACGTCAGCTAGCCGTTGCAGCGTCCAGTGTGGTAGGGAGGGTGTCATCTTAGCACTTCGTTTGTCTTATCATCGCTGAAAATAGTTGAGGGACCACATTGGTGCCCAAATTTAAATCTCGAGGATCAATATAGGTAATTTTGAATTTTGGGAACAAAAAAATAATCGCGTGAATCTCCGAGACTAAAATGGAAATTTAGTCGAGTAAGGCTAGATTAATAAGCAGAAAAAAGAACTAACTAATAGATATTTTAAAAAATAATAGTATAAATATAAATAACGCTGATTTACTGAGTGTAATCGAACTAGACTCAATTATTACTAGAAATAGAATTAGATAATAAATATTAATAAAAGTAGTATAAATAAAAAATAAGTATTGTAATATCAAATTAGTTATAAAATATTTTAGAACGTTCCTCATTCATCCTAAATCTCTCGTTTATCTTATTAATTATTTTCTTTTCGGTTCCTAATTTTCTAATTAAAATAAGTTCATTTTTTATATTATTACAATAGGTGCAACAACAATGACATACATTTTATTTCATATTTTTTAAGGTTATAATTTAATGTATATGTATTATTATATTTTACATGTATTATAATTTTAAAAGGTTGATCCTTGAACATCCTTATTAAACAATGAATATTGTATTATTAGTTTATTAATAATAGGTGATTCTTTTAGAAATATTATATTTCTTTTTTTATTTTTGGCCATTACACAAATCACGTACCTACTCACTCATACTATGAGGTTATTAAATTCCACTTCAATCTATTTGAAATTTGAATTTAGTACAACTCTTATTTAAGTAGACGAGTGAATTGTAAATTGACCATTAGTTCTATTTTGTTTTTGAATATATGAAATAGAATTCTATTTTTTTGGGCCTAAGTGACTTCCTAAGCCCAGCCCAACCCATCTGAGAATAAGAAGAAAAAAAAACGAGACTCAGCTAAGAACAAGAACAAGTGAACAACAAACGAAGGAAAATCGTTTCCTCACGTGCCGCCGTCGTAGGGGTTGCTTCCGCACTGTCGTTCTTCCGTCGCTGCCTATGTTTTAGGTCCTCTCTCCTCTGATCTCTTGCTCTGGATTTTACAATTGAAAATTTCACTGTATAGTGTATCACGATGTTCAAGCAATTTATTTAATTTTCTTTGCTCATGGAGTTTTTGAGTTTTCATTTTTGTCTTGAATACTAATATGCATCATTTTGTTTTCCAGGTATTCCGATATAACAAGCACAACAGTGACACGTTTTTCACCTGATAACCAACTTAGGTTAGTAATGAAATTGTGAAGGCTACCTATGCTTTAATAATAGGAATCAAATACAGTGAATAATGATGTTGAATTTTTAATTTTTGTGCATTTTTTAGATTTACATTAGAATATATTTGTGTTTTTGTGTTGATTATTGGTGATTATGTATTATTTCATTATAATCAGGTTATTCTGTTGAACTAGTTGAACATCTATAGACCGAATGATTCGATGTACTGTTCGATTTTCAGAACATTGTAGCATTCTCTCTGCCTCTTGTAAAGGTTTAAAAACAGAGATATTTGTCCTCTATGTAAAGTGCAGCATCCACTTCAGAGGATAAAGTGAATCACCATAGTCAGTACTGGGAAAATTAAGGATCTAGGGTTTAATCTGATACAAGTCTACCATTGGATTAATACTTTTAAATATCGTGCACACATAGTATTGAAGGACTTGAGTTCAGCAAATATTTTTATTGTGTAGCTTTTGTATTCGATACCTCTTTTGGTAAATGTTGACTATCATATAACTTGGTCTTGATTTCTTTTTAGGAAAAGTTTTTGAAGCAATAGGTTACACATCATGGTTAATGCCATTAAAGGAGTTTTCATTTCCTGGTAATATTTTTCTTTCTTATTGCATGTTGTTCCTATTTGAAAAGCTTTCTTATTAATGGAGAGAGTAGTAAGTGATTTGCTCTTATTTGTTAAAGATTTCGTGTCATTAGATTTGGTTTTCTGATAGTTAGCTGAGATAACAGCAGTCACAGTTGCAGATCTATATTATGTTTCTGCTAAAAAGATTAGCAAAATTGGCTTGTGCAGTGACATACCTATGGCTCAATATATCATCAATATGAATGCTTCGGTTCCTGCATCTGACAAATTCATCATACATATTTTGGATAGTACCCACATGTTTGTTCAACCCCAGGTGGAACAAATGATAAGAAGTCAAATTGCCAAGTTTAGAGAGGACAATACCTATGTCAAGCCCAATTGATTCCAAAAGGGCTTCTATGTCATCATCATATCATGTTATACCTGCATTGAACTACAATGAACATATTTACACTTTTTTTTTAATTGAACCTGTTAAGGCCCTTTATTTGTAACCAAACTTCTTCAGAGGGAAATATGATATATTGTTGTTAATATTGAATTTGTGTGCTTTACACACCAAAGGAACCATGCACTTTAGAGGTTCCATCTTCTATATGCTTGTTTTTGCTTATTGTTCTTTCATGCATGATTAATCTTCATTGCAGCCATTTTTTGGCCAAAAAAGAAACCAAACCATATAAATCTTGATAGGGGTTAGGGACTAATTCCTTGTGTTTCAAACTTACAAAAAATGTTAACATTCTTTTAAAGGTCTCTGCAACTTTTGTGCACTTTGAATTGTGTTGCAATTTCCTAATTAATTTAATATTCAAAATATTTAAACTTAGAGTTAACTCTAATCTTAATTCATGACAAAATGAACTACAACGATCAGAGAAAATTAGTTGTTTATTATACTAAAGTCTTTGGTTAAGGGTTTTTTTTTTAAACAAATAGTAACACTTAATTTTCTTAAACAAAAATAAAGAGTCACATCTTTCTTATATTGCAAAAATTTAGAAATGCCTCGGTGATAGTTTGAATCGGTTTACAAACAAAATATGTGTAATAAATTTTCTTATTTATTCCGTTAGCATTAGCAATAAAATATGAGTAATATCAGCTCGTTTGCACTACCAACAAAATAAATAATATAATATAAAAATTTAAAAATTTAAAAATAAACACATAAATATGCAAGTATTGAATTTATTTTATTTATTTAAAAAATCTTTTAAAATTATCTTATGGTCTTTGTAAGTAAACAATTGAATTTATACTCAACAATATTATTTGTACAAACAAAAAAATGATGCGGCATCCGTAACCTTTTTGCATTGCAGCCAATCTTATAGGTTCTCAATGAGAAACTTTAAGTCGCCTAGATACTGAACTCAAAATGAAAATGAAAAGGAATTTTTAAATAATTTAAATGGTTTATTTACGAATATATGTAATTTGGGTGATATTTATAAATTTGTATTCTATTGCTTATCTATTTACAGTGCAAATACATTAACAGAAACATGTATTTCGTTACAATATAAACAACGTAAAATAAAAAATATTTGAACTAAATATTAATTAATATGTATTGACCACGAATTTTAATGATCAAAAATTAAAATTCTAAATAGGGCGGAAGTTTTAGATAAGAAATTTATGCTATTAAATATATTTTAAAAACGAATTAGATTATGCAATGAAGAAGCTTAAATAAAAAATTTATTTTTGCTTAAAAGCCATCACCTTTAAAAGAGTGCGTAATAGCTCACTAATCAAACTCTCTTGCGTCAAAGATGAACGGGATAAAATATGGGTGCAAAGGAAACATGTGAAATTTGAACGAGTTTGTACATCATATTTGCACTATAAAAAATTATCGTGTATATGGACAAAAATTATCTCATTTTTAATATAAATATGATATGAAACGAACAAAATATCTCAGCTATATAAGAANATTTGTAAAGTGGTAAAATGAAGGGTTAATCACCAATAATTTTGTAATATTTATAAAATGTATGCTCCACTATTAATTAATTATTCACTTTACCATTTTATCAACTTTTTCACTTTAAAAACATCTCTTTATCAAAATTAATTTATATTATATTCTAAAAATAAAAAAACTTATTTAAGCTTTTAGCTTTTTGGAGTTGTAAAAAACGGTTGCCTATGAGCGTATAGTTGGCCCATTTATACTTAAGAAATAAAACAATTTGGGCCTATGGCCCATATTGAGAGGCCCATTATGGTTAAATTAGGGTTTTAGCTTCATCAACATCATCTTGGATTCTCCTTGGTGCTGCATCCGAAGTTGGAGAATCAAGAATGGTGGAAAAGGCGAAGGGTAGGAAGGAGGAGGTGGTTACCAGAGAGTACACTATCAATCTCCACAAGCGCTTGCATTCATGGTTTTCTTTTCCTTCTATTGTTTATTTCAATTTTGACTATTCAACCCTGCTTCATTGATTTCAATACATGATCTCATAGATTGGGAACTCAATTGTTGTTTAGGGCTACTGAGTAATAACACTATTATAAGATCTTTGTATATCTTTATTTACAATTCTGCTACATTCACCCTTATAAGAATACGAATAGAAGTTAAAAAATTCTAAATTGTGTTCATATTAAAAGTTTGATTGTCATAAAGCATTTTTGCGTTACATATGTTATATTCTGTAAAATCAAATCACATGGGAACTTAATTTTGTGCAGCTGTCAATAAATACATACATTAATGGTAAAGAAATACTTTTCATAACCATAATTGGATAACTGATTTATTGCATAAACTCTTAAATTATTGTATAATGCTCAATTAGTGAGTAAATTTAGCTTCTTAATGTGTATAATGATAGAAGTTATTAGAGCAAAATTAGGGAAAGTGGCATTTTTTGGTACTTAAGGATTGGTCACTAAACCCCTTAATTCCCTTTATCATTAGTAATAGAAGATAATAGATTTAGAGCCTTGTACTATGTATTTTTCATTTTGAAGTAACTGGATGGATTGGTGATAACATACGTTGCTGGTTATTTTCCCTTTAATTGCTTTAGTTTTGGTATCTATCAGTGCATCAATGATATCCATATACTTGATATTAGAATATTAGTGGGTTGTATAATATCTGATATATATTAATTAATAGAATGTTATAAGAGACATGAATATGGTTTGTGACTTTGTGTTTGGATTGATGGCATTATGTGAAAAACAGCACATTCAAGAAGAAGGCCCCGAAAGCCATTAAGGAGATAAGGAAGTTTGCTCAGAAAGCCATGGGGACCAATGATGTGAGAGTGGATGTGAAGTTGAACAAGTTTGTGTGGAGTCAAGGTATCCGAAGCGTCCCACGGAGGATCAGGGTACGCATTGCTCGCAAGAGGAACGACAACGAAGATGCAAAGGAAGAGCTCTACTCTCTCGTCACTGTTGTTGAAATCCCCAAGGAAGAGATCAATGGTTTAGGCACAAAGGTTATTGAGGATGAGGATTGATTGACCATGTTTCTGCTTGGAACCCAGAGTTTTTGCAATCAAATTTTTCCGTTAGGACATTGTCAAATTACTTATGGTTTTGTTGAGACAATGTGGTTTCATGACATTGAGTATTCTGCTATAACTGTAGTTCTTGTTACTTGATAGGAAGGTAGATAAAGCATCAATGACTCCAAACCCAAGTTTATAATACTATGCCATTGAAGAAATATTAAACCAAATATAAGATTGATAGTGAGAATCAACAAAGAATTAAATAGCAAGTATTTCCTTCTTTCATTGCTGTCTTAGTTCCTTCAAACTCTTTGGTTCGCTCATCAATTTTACAGTGATAAACTAAGTCATATTAAGAGAGATGAAAATCTGTTTGGTCAAGAAGGTAAAAACAATACTATTTTAAGCTAGATAAGTAACAAGGATCAAATTCTTTGTAACATTACATGCATATTTAAACCAAATGCCTCTTTCTGCTATTGACTACTAGAAAAGAGTTAAAACAGTACTGAGTTTTATAAAAATGATTTGCAGCATGCTCTATGGCTTATAATTAGCCAAACTTCAAAGATTTAGAGTTGTATTACGTATATGGTATACTAATTATGATATAAATGAGACGCTCGTATATGAAATAACATTTAAATAGGATTAAAGTGCACAAGTAAATAATAGGTGTTAAAAAATCATAAGAAATTATCTTTTCTCTAATCAAGTTTATGTTAAACACTAGGCACAACAGAACAATTCAAATTTTGGATCACCATATTCGTTGAGTAAAAACTATCCCAAAAAAGGCTAAATAACATTTACTGATTTTAAACTAAAGCCTCTAGCAGAGCATTATGTTTTACATTGCTCAAATCAGACTAAAGAAATAAGTAATCATCTAGTTATTCATATATTTGTTGAAAGAATACACTAGGATAAAATCAAACCTATTATAGAAAACTAATTCAAACCCACCACATCCTCGCCAAGACGTTGAAACTCTTCTTCGAGAATGTTCTGGTGATCTTTGACCTTGGAGATCTGCTGGTTCAAACCTGCATCTCTCAGCCTCTGCACCAGCAAAATGCAAAAAGTGGAACAAGAGTGATGAAGGCAGGGTATACTGTTAATAGTTAATACTAGGTCACTGCCAGGCAACAGCCTACCAGTCAACAATAATTAACACGCCACACGAAGAAGGCACCTGAGGCTGAGATTGGAACACAGAGTCATTTGGATCCTCACACCAGAGTTTGAAAAGTATTCAAACAGAAACTACCATAAAAAAGCAGAGCAAAACACCAATATTACTAAGCCTCACTGCATCTTTTCCCATGCCTAGGAAGCAAGGACTCCGTGATTTCGCAGACATCTTCCCGAATGGGATGGAAGAGCTTGACTCTAGAAGTATGGAGCTTGAAGCAGTAGAGGAACTGAATGTGAGCCTTTATTTTCATTTTATCCTGTTTTATTTTTCAGTTCTGGATACCAAATCACTTGCAAAATATTCCACGAAAATAACTTCATGCTATACCAAACTTGCTCACTTACCGCTCGATCATCATCATAGCATCCTGGCCATGTGACAGAATACAACAAACCAATGAAGGACATGCAAACTTTAAGACAAACTGGAATTATAGAGAGATACCACAGACTGAATCATTACATTACACGAGAGATCTTTTCAAACTTGCTTAGGCTCACATTAAACTAGTGATTCTTGCATGGATATAATTGAACTATATTCAAGATACAGTCATTGTTTTCATGGGTCCACCATCTTTATTGTGCATATGACAAAATATAATGTGTTAATACCTAAGCAAGAATTTCCCCCCATACAATTAAGTGGCAAAGATCAAATCCTTAAAGCCATCATGTGAAAATACTAGGAGTAATATACCAATAAACTATTTTCATGGCTCAATCCTAGTATATCTATTTTTCTACGTTAACAAGAAAAAACAGATTCCATCATAATATTGGCACAACAAAATTTGCAAGTCATTTATAATTGGTTAATAAGTATTTATATCAATCAACATTTAGTATTCAATTAGTAGACTTTATATAAGCAAGATGTTGGCATAATTTCCTAATCAGAATACGACCTTGTGTTTAACAATTATAAACTTGAAGACATCATAGGATTGGTTTATTGCACTAGTTAAGGCCTTAAAATCGTTATAATTATGAAGATAATTGTATATGTCTAATGAGTATTGCACAACAAGATAGTTACCTATCATTGCAAGCATGCTCTACATTTAAATGGATCAGAATGATACCACTGTCACCAATAACCTTTGCATGAGCAGGAACCATTCTTGAAATGATGGAAGCGACTTGAGTCTCGCAGTATGATTTCATGTTCAACAATCATGGATATGTATGTTATGGCACTGTGGCAATCACCACAAATGCGTAAATTCTTGGTGATCCGAATAGGAGATCCTGGAGGAATTGTTAGGATGCCATAGGCAAGGGCCAATTTCTCACTATGTTCAAAAAGCAGGTCACCTTTTTCTTCATCATCTACATCATGAAGAGCAAAGCTTGTCTGAGGAACATATCCAATAGCTTTAATGCGTTGAATCAATTCTGCAAGTGTTTCATATATCTGCTGAGATTGCGAGTGGGATCTGTCTCCCACAAAGAAGGTTGCAGTGCCTTTCCTTCCTTGGACCCAACTACAGCCAGGCCTTTTTTGGACACCTGTATTTTTCATCAAATATCTAATCCTAGCCACGTCTTTCCAACGTCTAGCATTAGCATATATGTTTGAGAGCAGAGTGTATGACCCATCATTCCCAGACTCCAATTCCCCTAATCGACTGGCAGCGAGTTCCCCAAGCTCTACATTTGAATGTATCCTACATGCACTAAGCAAGGCCACCCACACTACTGCAGATGGTTCCATGGGCATGCAATTAATGAGTTTCACGGCTTCATCTAAGCGACCAGCACGACCCAGAAGATCAACCATGCATGCATAATGCTCTGCACCAGGAGGAACCCCAAAGTCCTGTCTCATTCTATAAAAGAAATTGATTCCATGATCCACCATTCCTGAATGACTACAAGCATAAAGCAGAACAAGAAAGGTTATGCCATCTGGCACTAGACCAACTTTCCTCATCTCATCAAAAACCTGGATAGCATCTTCACCACGTCCATGCAAACCATAACCTGTCATTAAAGTTGTCCAAGATACAGAATTTTTCTCTGGCATGTTATTAAAAACAACTTGAGCAGTTTCCACATCTCCACATTTGGAGTACATGTCTATTAGACAATTGGCCACAAATAGAACAACGCAGTCATACCGATTGCGCAACACATAAGCATGAATTTGCCTTCCTAATCTCAATGCTGCTAAACGAGCACAAGCCATGAGGGCACAAGATAAAGTAAAATCATTGGGCTTTAAAGAGTTACCCATTTTGAAAATTTCAGAGAGAAGTTGTAGCGCATGGTTGGCATCACCATGCTGTGCATAACCACCAATCATCACAGTCCAGGTAACCACATCTCTATCCTTGGGAGGTATCAACTCAAACATTGTACGGGCTACAGCAACATTTTTGCACTTAGCATACATGTCAATCAGACCATTAATTACCATCAAATCATCCCGTGGATCATTTCCATCCAAGTTCAGCATAAATTTGATGGCATAACAATGAGTTTCTTTCCCATGAAGCAATGCGCCAATAGATGCACAGCCGGAAAGCAGAGACACCAGAGTAACAACATTCGGCTGAGATCCGCAGTTGCACATCTGCCGAAACACGTCCAAAGCCTCAGAACCATGCCCTCTCTGGGCATACCCGGCGATCACAGCCGTCCATGTCACAACATCCAGCTTGATATTCTCCTGCCGCATCTGCTCAAACAGAGAGAGAGCATCCCCAAACATTCCAGTCTGAGAATACCCCGTGACCATAGCATTCCAAGAAACAACATCCTTCAACTTCATCCTTTCAAAAACCCTGTTTGCTTGATCCATCTTACCACACTTGGCGTACATGTCAACAATAGCATTCCCCACAAAAACATCATCCACCAACCCACTCCTAACAGCAAACCCATGAACCTGTTTCCCCTGCATCGAAGAACCAACAAAAGCACAAACAGGAAGTATGTTAACAAGGCTCACAGGATCTGGCGACACCCAATGACGAGTGGTCATTTCAACAAATAATTGAAGTGCCGTATTTGTCTCATAAGCACGAGAACAAGCAGACACAATGGAATTCCAAGAGACCAAGTCCTGAATTCCCCTTTGGCACAATTCATCAAACATGTTGCGCGCATCTTGGAGAGAGCCACACCTACCGTACATGCCAACCACAGCATTACAAACGAAGACATTAGAGTCAAAGCCAGATCGTAGAACAGCAGCGTGGAGGGAAGTGCCGGCAGAGAAAGAGGGAATATCAGCACAGGCCTTAAAGACAAAAGGGAAGGTGTAGTGGTCAGCGGTCCACCCATGAGCCTTCATCTGATGGTAGAGGGCAAGGGAGCCGTGAGGGTCCCCGTGATGAAGGGAGCGCCTTATAAGCTGATTCCACCAGAAAACAGAGAGAGGCGATGGGGGGAGTGTGAGGAGGAGGACAGTGGCATGGATGGTGGAGCTGAGTGCGATGTATGTGGCAATGAGGTGGCGGGTGAAGTGGTGGAGAAGGCCCTGCACTGTGACTTGCTGTTGCAGGAGCTTGGCATGGGTTATGGAACTGCATTGTTTCAAGATTGTAGGATTGACTGTAACAGTGGAACAAGAAGAGAGGCGAGTAGTGATGAGTTGTGGGAGCGGCAGTGGCAATGGCAGTAGCAGCTTGCACTTCAGTGAACTGCAGCGCAAGAGCATGCTATTGTTGTGGAGGCTGGAGACATCCACTACTTCAAACAAAAAGCAAGAACTGTTGTTACTTCTGGAGCTGTGGAAAGGATCATCCTACACTTGTATTCTGAAAATATTACCCAAAACAAAGCAAAGGCGAATGAATGACGACCCAAGCACAAAAAGTACATAAAGCATAAGCTCTCAAAGAAATTATTAGACCCAGAGACAATAACACAAACACCTTATGGGCAAGAAACTGCAAGAAACATTTTCAAAATCACAACTAATGAGACAGATTAGTAGAGAAATCATTTCAATTCTGATCAAGATTGAGCATAGGAACCCATTGAGAGAAAGAGACAGAGGGAGAGTTAGAAGTGGCAAACCGTGAGAGGAAGAGCAAGCCAATGTCGCCTTGTCAGGTTTCGGGGATCAAAGACACTACCTGGGAAGTTTGGTTTTATGGAATCGGTTTAAAAACAAGACAACCAAACCAGTTATTTTAATCAGGTTTGGGTTATTTACTTATTGTAGAGGTCTGCACCATAGATATTAGAACATAACCGATAATCAAACTGATTGGATTAGATTACTGATCGAACTATTTAATTAGTTGACTCGGTCATAATTAAATAAAAATATAAATTATAAAATCTAAATCAGTCAATTAAAAACCCAAATTTAAAACCAACTACTAAATCAGCCAATTAACAAACTAATTATCTAAAATTAATAAGCTAAATCAACTAATTACTAGTGTTTATGCAGCCATTGCTCCTGCACCTATTGCAATTGCACCTATTTCAAAAATCTCAAATGCAAGTATGCGACATCACAGGGTAAGTCTCCTTAGTCATGCTAGGAGTGTCAATGTTTCAAGATTCAAGCAGTAAGAGTCACAACAAATATCAACTGAAAGCAACTCTGAACCTTGAGTTGCAAGAAGCTAAAAGAAACGAAAATAGAAGAGTAGCAGAGAAGAAGAAATGAAAACTGAATAATACTTTCTGATCACTAAGAGGAAAATGGATTATAAGTATAACAAACTTAACAGCTTACAACAGATTCATAACTGCCCTGCATCTAAAACAGTTTGGTCATTTACAATTTTATCCTCCTTATCTTCACTCTTATACTCATAACAACTATATAACTGCAACAAATACTGGGTGTTCTTTCAGCATTACAATTTCGCTCCCTCCAAAAGTTTTGTCAATAAACAAACTAATTAAACATCTAAATTTCAAAACTAATTACTAATCAGCCAATTAAATACCAATCAACTAATTATGTAAAATTTAAAAACCTAAATCAACTAATTACTAATACAACAAATTAATTAATTAAGTAATGAAGAAGCCAAAGACAAGAAGGACAGCAGGTAACTCACGTCACCAGGCAGTTGGATGAAACACGACGGCAATGGCGAGCAGACCAGCGACGGCGAGTAGAACCAGAGACGACGGCGAAGCGAACTACCGGTGAACCCAGACGACGAGAGTGAGTTAGCGAGTAGAGCTGATGCCAGTGGCGGTGCTGCCTGCTGCTTGCTGCTTGCGTTGTGCGAGTGTGTGAGACTTGAGAACTTGCGTGGCGGTTCAATTAATGGTTCAACCCGACCAGGTGACTGGGTTTCCAATTGAACCGGCCTGGTCAAACTGAAATTGATAAAACTAGAGTCTGCACTCTACTTCAGTGTTTCGAATTGCAGAGGAGGAAAGCTTTTCTTTTTAAAGAGTAAATTAACAATTAAGCCTCTAAACTTTTGAATAATTATTTTGTCAAATATGAACATACGTAATTAAATAAATATGTCAAACTATTTTACATAAAAAAAAAAACATAAAAACTACATAATATGTATTATTTGTAAATTTTTTGTTAGTATGTGTGTGTGGTACCCGATAATTTTATCATTTTTATTTTTATAATAGCTTATTGAGGCTAAACACGTAATTAGGATTTGTTAATTGTCCCACAATACACTATTATTTCATTTGCATTAGTTTATGCATGGCATAATTTGCGCTGTTTTTTTTTTCACCAACATTTTCCTTAGCTTCTTGACTTTTTTAGCTTTTGCTATGCTAAAAAAAAATAATAATACAAAAAAAAGTTATTTATTGTTGTAAAATAAATAATTAAGGAAGATATAATAAATATAAAATAAGAAATTGTAAATAAAAAATTTAGTATTAATATAATTAGCTCACTAAAAATGATTCACATATGTACTTATTTAATATTGTATGAAGTAATATGTATATATCTATATAAAAGTGAGAGAGAGATATATTATAGTAAAAGAGAGAGATATTGTTGAAGAGAGAGGGAATTATTATTGTTTTATTATTGCTTGTTGTTGTACGTCCATTGTCTCATGCCTCACTATTTATAGAGGTAAAGTATTGAATATTTGAAACTTTATTTAATGTTAATTGCTTTGTCATGTGAATTGTTCCTTTTAGCATAGGAAAACTAAGCCTTCCATGGTCATCCATTCTTATCGTAACACTCCCCTTGGATGACCATTTAGGATTACTGCCTCATTAAAACCTTACTAAAGAAAAATCTTGTGGGAAAAACCTTAGTGAAGGAAAAAGAGTACAATATCCTTTGTGATGCGAACTGCCTCATTAAAAACCTTGTCAAGAAAAACCCAATGGGAAAAAAACCTGACTAAGGAAAAAAGAGTACAGTCTCCCACTCTTGTCAACATCATTTAATGTCTCGAAATCGGCGCATCCCGATCTCATGTACCAATCTTTCAAAGGAGGATATTGGGAGTGACTTTGTAAATAAATCTGCCAGATTGTCACTTGAGCGGATCTGTTGAACATCAATTGTCCTTTAATTTTGAAGATCATGAGTGAAGAAGAATTTGGGAGAAATATGCTTCGTTTTATCACCTTTGATGTATCCACCCTTAAGTTGAGCAATGCATGCTGTATTATCTTCAAACAGGACAGTTGGAGCTATCTTATGATCAATCAGTCCACATGATGACAGAATATATTAAATCAGACTCCTCAACCAAAAACACTCGCGACTAGCTTCATGAATTGCCAGTATTTCGGCATGATTAGAGGATGTTGCAGCAATCGTTTGTTTCGTGGACCTCCATGATATAGCTGTTCCACCATATGTGAACAGGTATCCTGTTTGAGATCACCCTTTATGTGGATCAGACAAGTATCCGGCATCTGCATATCCAACTAGTTGTGACTTGGATCCATAGGGATAAAACAATCTCATATCAACCGTTCCATGAAGATATCGAAAGATTTGCTTGATTCCACTCCAATGTCTTCTGGTTGGAGAGGAACTATATCTTGCTAGTAAATTCACAGCAAATGATATATCGGGTCGCGTATTATTAGCAGGATACATTACCGCTCCAATGGCACTAAGATATGGTACTTCAGGACCAAGGATATCTTCATTTTCTTCTTTAGGGCGGAATTGATCCTTTTTCACATCCAAAGATCTTACGATCATTGGGGTACTCAAAGGATGTGACTTATCCATATAAAATCTTTTTAAGATCTTTTCTGTGTATGTTGTTTGATGAATGAAGATCCCGTCTTTTATATGCTCGATCTGCAGGCCGAGACAAAATTTAGTCTTTCTAAGATCTTTCATCTCAAACTCTTCTTTTAGAGTTTTTATAATTGTTGGAATCTCTTCAGGAGTCCCAATGATATTTAAATCATCAACGTACACAGCAATTACAATGAATTCAGATGCAGTTTTCTTTATGAAAACACACGGGCATATATCATCATTCTTGAAACCGTTTTTGGCCAGATACTCAGTAAGACGATTATACCACATTCGTTCAGATTGCTTTAGACCATATAAAGATCTTTGCAATTTGGCTGAGTATAACCCTTGCGAATATTCATTGGATGGTTTAGATATCTTTAGTCCTTCAGGGATTTTCATATAGATATCCCGATCTAATGAACTGTATAAATAGGTTGTTACCACATCCATTAAATGCATATGTAGTTTATGATATGCAGATAAACTGACCAAATAACGCAATGTTATCGCATCCACTACAGGGGAATACGTTTCTTCATAATCTATACCGGACCTTTGTGAAAAACCTTGTGCCACAAGTCGGGCTTTATAGCGCACAACTTTATTTTTCTCATTTCGTTTTCTCACAAATACCCACCTATATCCAACAGGTTTTACATCTCTGGTGTACGGACTATAAGTCCAAAGACTTCACGTTTAGCAAGTGAGTCTAACTCAGCCTTCATGGCTTCTTTCCATTTTGGCCAATCATTCCTTTATCGACATTCTTCGACTGATCTTGGCTCAAGATCCTTACTTTCATGCATGATATTTAATGCCACATTATATGCAAATATTTCATTGACAATTGTCTTATTTCGGTCCTATTTCTCTCCTGTAAAGACATAATTTATTGAGATCTCATCATTTTCACAATTTTCAGGTACCTGAACGTCTTCTGGCGTTAACACTATGTCAGAATTTTGGACAACTGCAGGTGTCTTTACTATGTCTTTTTCAACAGGAATCGTATTTACCTCTTTTCTCTTTTGAGGATTTTTATCTTTGGAACCGACAGGCCTGCCACGCTTCTGGCGTGTATTTGCTTCCGTGGCTATTTGTCCTACTGGGACATCAATTCGAATTGGGGCATTTTTCGCCCTGCCACGCTTCTGGCGTGAATTTGCTTCAGTGGCTACTTGTCCTACTGGGACATCAATTCGAATTGGGGCATTTTTCGCTGGTATATAAGGTTTGGTTATCCTCTTTGTATCAGAAAATGCATTAGGCAATTCATTTGCTATTCTTTGCAAATGTATAATCTTTTGAACTTCTAGTTCACATTGCCCTGACCGAGGATCTAAATGCATCAACGATGATGCATTCCAATTAAGTTCCTTTTTAGGAAGCTTATTTTCTCCCCCTAATGTTGGAAATTTTGATTCATCAAAATGACAATCCGCAAACCGGGCTTTAAATACATCTCCCGTTTGTATCTCAAATTCTTAAATGGGAAACATTTGGCTGCTGGCCAAAAGCTAATTGCATAGGAGAGAACTGACGAATAAGTGTTGCGGCATGTAAAATAGCATGCCCCCAAACCGAGGTTGGAGATTTGTTCTCATAAGTCAATTGGAGGCGTTTAATAAGTGATTCTGCTAACCCATTTTGTGTGTGAACATAAGCTACTGGATGTTCAACACTTATTCCATTAGCCATACAATAAGTGTAAAAAGCTTGGGAAGTAAATTCACCAGCATTATCAAGGCGAATTTCTTTGATTGGATTTTCTGGAAATTGTGCTTTTAATCGAATAATTTGAGCCAGTAATCTCGCAAATGCCAGGTTGCGAGAAGACAATAAGCACACATGTGACCATCTCGAAGATGCGTCTATCAGGACCATAAAATATCTAAAAGATCCACATGGTGGATGAATAAGTCCACATATATCACCTTGAATCCTTTCTAGGAGTTCAGGGGACTCAAATCCAATCTTTACTGGTGATGGCTTTAAAATTAACTTCCCTTGAGAACATGCAGCACAACAAAATTCACTAGATTTAAGAATCTTCTGGTTCTTTAGTGAATGTCCTTGGGAGTTTTCAATAATTCTCCTCATCATGGTTGTTCCCAGATGACCCAATCTATCATGCCAAGTTATGAATTCATTTGGGCTAGTAAACTTCTGGTTTACAGTGGCATGTGATTCAATTGCACTAATCTTGGTATAATACAACCCAGATGAAAGTGAGGGTAATTTTTCTAATATAACTTTTTTATTTGAATCATGAGTTGTGATACATAAGTACTCATGACTTCCCTCATTCATAGTCTCAATATGATATCCATTTCGGCGAATATCTTTAAAACTCAACAAGTTTCTTCGAGACTTGGTAGACAACAGTGCATTATTTATTATAAATTTTGTTCCTCTGGGAAACAAAATTATAGCTCTTCCGGAGCCTTCAATCACATTGCCTAAGCCAATAATAGTATTAACACATTCTTCTTTTGGCACAAAGATGGGTAAAATAAATATCACTTTTGAGAATAGTGTGCGAACTTGCACTATCCGCAAGGCATACATCTTCATTACATATCCTTGCCATTCTCTTCAAAGACAAATAATAATAAAATGAGTAGTATGCACAGTTAAATTGAATACTTGATCGGAATTATTTTTCTAACAAATACTGCACATAAAATAATGTCATATACTAAAATTTTATTTTAAAACATGACATATTTAATGATTTCAAAATTCATAAACATTAATATTTCATTATTTATATACATTATATTTGAAACTTAAATACATAGAAAATAAGACCTAATAATAAGTTCTTTACATTATTTATTTATATGGATACTTAACAATCCCACATATTAAACTATTCCATCATTGATCAAATGACCAATATTTTCCTCGGGATCCTCAAAGAAATCAAATACATCATAATGAGTGGTGGAATTTTCAGCATCATTTGAAACGAAATTCGACTCTTTTCCCTTGTCGTCCTTTTTCAAAGATGCCTGGTAAAGATCGACTAGGTGCCTTGGGGTACGACAGGTACGTGACCAATGGCCCTTTCCACCACAACGGAAACACTTATCCTCTGTTGATTTATTCTGCCCAATATTTCTTTCTTTATCCCACTTCTGGTGAGATCTTCTCTTTTGAATATAATTCCTTTTCTTTCCAAAATTTTTCTTGTTATTAAAAACTTGCCATTTACCTCTTCTGGGGTAATGATTTGCCGCATTTACTTCAGGAAATGGGGCGGCGCCAGCTGGGCGCGCTTCGTGATTCTTTAAAAGCAACTTATTATTGCGTTCAGCAACAAGAAGGCAAGAAATTAACTCAGAATATTTTTTAAACTCTTTTTCTCGATACTGCTGCTGCAGGAGCACATTCGAGACATGGAAGGTTGAGAAAGTTTTCTCCAACATATCATGATCAGTTATCTTTTCCCCACATAATTTCATTCGTGAGGTGATTCGAAACATCGCAGAATTATATTCATTTATAGATTTAAAATCTTGTAGACGCAGGTGCGCCCATTCATATCGAGCTTGAGGAAGTATCACTGTTTTTTTATGATTGTACCTTTCTTCAAGGTCTTTCCAAAGATCTGCAGGATCTTTTAATGTGAGATATTCATTTTTCAATCCTTCGTCAAGATGACGACGAAGAAAAATCATGGCTTTGGCTTTATCCTTCTGGGATGCATTATTTTCAGCTTTAATGGTATCTCCAAGATCCATTGAATCAAGATGGATTTCAGCATCTAATATCCATGATAAATAATTGTTTTCAGATATATCAAGAGCATTGAATTCAAGATGAGAGAGCTTCGACATAATGAAAATTTGTTACCTGAGTCTTCCTAAAAATTTGATCAGAGTCTCGTGCTGATAACGTGTTGTAAAATAAATAATTAAGGAAGATATAATAAATATAAAATAAGAAACTGTAAATAGAAAATTTAGTATTAATATAATTAGCTTACTAAAAATGATTCACATATGTGCTTTATAGTCAATTCTCTCATACCTCACTATTTATAGAGGTAAAGTATTGAATATTTCAAACTTTATTTAATGTTAATTGTTTTGTCATGTGAATTGTTCCTTTTAGCATGGAAAAATTAAGTGTTCCATAGTTATCCATTCTTATTGTAACATTTATAAAGAAAAAAATATTTATTAACCAAAAAAATTGTTAGAGTGTCTTATTTAATATTTATTAATTATTATAATAATTAATAAATATTAAATAAAACAAATTTTAGCTGTTTTTTTTTTATCTCTAGCATTACTGTTTATAAAGATGTAGAAACTATGTTAATGAGATAAATCAAAATAACTATAATTGTTTTCTTTTCTTGTCCAAATAAAAGCAACTCCTTTGGTAGTTCAAAATAGCCCAAACAAAATGCCAAAATCCAAAATCTGGCCAAAGAACAAATGGTGAATACAAGTAACAAAATGTGCTTTGCCACAAAAGAAAATTGCTTAATCTATTCTCCCCTGAAGTCCTAATCAAGATATTAGGGCATGGTGCAATTGCCATATACATGTTCCTCTCAACATCTTCCAAATTTATCAAACACATTGAATCATCATATTCCTTCAAATAATCCCTCCTAATCTTAATTAATCCATACCCTGAACCACTTTCATCCAAAACCCTAATCTCATCACATTTTTCTTCACAACATTCCTCTAGGGAATGCAAAATCTCTAGGGTGGAATTATATGCAACACAAATAGAAAGCACAACTCTAGAGTTATTAACAGTTGCTTCCATGATCCTTTTTGCTGCCAACCTTAGAGGCTTATCAAGAAGTTTTAGGTCTCCTACAAAATGAACTCTCATACCAAACCGATTCGCGATGTTGATACTTTCGTTGTTTTCGTCCATGATCAACGATTCGATCTTCTCCTTCATAAGGTCCATTAGGAACCTTGTTTCCTCAGGACACCTCTTGAAATTATCAATGCTGAATGCAAAGATTGTTACATATCTTACGCCTAACTCATAACAAAGATTGAGCATTGAAATGAGAGAAAAGAACCCAGCTTTGTAACCGGAGCCTTCAACCAAGTTGTTCTTTTTAGCATACCTACGATTCCCATCCATGATGAATGCAACATGGATTGGGATTGGACCAATAGATAGAGCATGAAGAACACATTTTTTTATCAAATAAATTAATTTCTCAAAGACCCCATTAGTTTGTTCACACCCATCATTGATCAATGCTATATCAGAAATCTTGAAATGCCGTGGATTCACCATGAAAAAATCCATCTTTAATTTTCAACGGAAACAAGAAAGGAGAGTAAAATGAAGGCACTAGATCTGTTTTTTCTTTTTATATACATTTTTTTATTCCTATAAATTTGGCAAAACTTGTTCATTTATAAGCACTCTAAGAATAAATTCCTGAATTGTAGATAAATAGATACCACTCAAGATTTTTGCATCTCAATTAAAGTTTCAAGGAGTAGCTGTGGCAAATAATGGTAGATTCGGTTTAGGTTAATTGAATCAACACCATCAATATGAATAAAATATATTTGAAAATGCCTACAAGGGATTACTCAAGTACAATCAAATTTTCGGAAACACTTAAATATCCTCTCACACATTACCAACATTTTAGCAGGGTGAAATCAAATATAAATGGATGACAATGCAATGAATTTTATTACATCAATGATTTTGAAACTCAAAATTAGTATAAACTCTAGAAAAGGAGAATTGTAAGTAATCATGAGTTCCAATTTAGGTCGAAACTTGTGGCATTATACATTTGGGTGACACAAAAAGTATCACTGTTGTGGATTTTGCTGTCTCTGTTGGTTGAAATTGGGATGATTCTGTTGCGAGTTCTGAAGCGTCACCATATTGGATTGTAGATTCTGAGCATTTGACGCCATGCCACCAAATGCGCCTTGCGATCCAAGTTGCTGCTGTTGTTGTATGGACATCATACCACCAGGATTGCCACTTCCGAGGTTAAACACTGCAAATTAAATCCCCGGATTTCGTCAGTACAAAGTAAATGGAATTTCCTTCGCTACCGATGCTCGTTTCATAATAAACAGCTAAGATCTAACCATAAGCTTCATGAATTCGCAAAATCTCAGTCACAAACAACATTCGGTACATCTGTTCCAGGTAATTTTATAAGGTCCTTAAACCCTAAATCCTAACACAGAAGGTTCTGTAACTAAAAAGGCAGCTCGGTGCATAAGCATCCCGTGTCAACGTAGGATCCAAGGAAGGGCCGCACTCAAAGGGTGTTTATGCAGCCTAACGTGATAATTACATCAATGGCTGTTTCCACAGCTTGAACCCGTGCCTTGAGGTCACACAGAGACAACTCAATCGTTGCTCTAAGATTCCGTAACTAGTGATAAAATAAAATTACGAGAAACATTTGTGATTCTTCACCATCAAGTAATGTATGGTCCACGCATACTTGAAGTGGAAGTCACACTTCATCTTATGATGGTGAGATGACTGAGTACCAAGATTCTTATTATCACTACTCTAAATGCAAAGATATTAAGGAATACATACTTTGATCACCCAACATTTGTGTCGCATGACTTCGCTGAGGGTTGTTTCCGGGTAATCCAAACTGAAAGTGTAGAGTACAAGTTTGAAATGTGATTCTCTTGTGATAAGGTTAATCAAGCAAGTAAAGCTGAGCAACTATATACATTCTAAGTAGTTAAAAAATACAAAGTGAAAGAAAAAAATAAAATAAAATTATGTCATACAAAATGAATGCAATCCTTTGATGATGAAAATTGTGTTACAAAACTTCAATGGGATGGGGACAGATACAACTTTTCTATCTATTGTGTCCTATCTCTATCATTTATATTGAGACACTAATCAAACACAACCTAAGCACTAAAGCATGCAATTAACAAATCACAATACATTATGGATTTTCAATTTCTTCAACTTCATTTCTTTCATATCAGCCAAACAAAATTTTAACTTAACCAAGAAGATCTATCAGGAAAAATGCATTTAGAGAAAACAGACAAACCTGCATCCGTGAGGACATAGTGGCTGAAATGTTTGGAATCTGAAAGGGGGGAAAACGTCAAAAAAGCAATTATTGCAGAAGAAAAGTACATTAACAGTAAGGGTGGTAACAAAAGAAACCATTGTAGAAGCTATCATTGCAGAAGAAAAGCGCATTAACAGTAAGGGTACACGAAAGAAACATGGCAATAGAAAATCAATTTGGGTTATATTGTTAATTTTATATTGTGATAACTGCTACTAACCAATCAGAGACTCTACATCTCCAATAATTCCATTTTGAACAAAAATGAGTAGATCACAACACCATTTTCCTAACACAAGAAGCCATCCGATCCCATTACCTAAGAGAAACACTATTGAAAGAAAAAAAAGGAAAACTTTTCCATAGCCCCTTATGAATAAGGTGATCCAATTTCAAAGAAATTATTAGATAAATTTGTTTTATAGATTCAAATGTACATACATGTTAAGAAGGTACAAAATAAGAGCTATATGATCACATTTTTATTTAAGTTCATTTAAAAAATAAAAAATTGGGAGAAAAATTATCTACATGATAGATTATTATATTTCAACTCAACAGGTGAAATAATCATGATATTTTATATAAATTTATTGCAAATTTTAACTATACTTAAAAGTGACATAATTATCCTAACCGTACATGCTTATTGTAACAAAACTAAAATGGCTGATTATGTTTGGAGTGCAAAAGCTTTTGAAAACCACACCTAGTCTATGAACCGGCAACAATGCGCAATGCCGAAACAATTCAATAACACATGGTAAAACAAGTACACATAACTATGACTCTCCCTCCCCATTTTTCCAAAGCAAAAATAATGGAGATAACAACAAAAAATACTTCACTCCAAAAAACAAAAGATGGGCAAGGAACACCCAATGCAAAAGTAATGATTACGCTTCGGACTCCAAAAGACAGCCTTCCTTCAAAGTTTTTCTTATATCTTTCTTTTAATTTATTATCACTTTTAGGGTTGTCAAAAGCAAATATAGCACAATCAGATTGTCAAAATAATACAATGAATTGAACTATTCTAACTCCTCCCATTAGCTGTTCATGATAGGTAAAAACTGGTAGTCATAGTAAAGGGGAAAAAAAGAGTGTTGTTTGATTAAACTATATTAAATAAGTAATGTACCATTTGGGTATTAGGTGTTGTTTGAGCAGCACTGAATAACGCACTATTAGCAGCCCCAGAAAACTGTCCTAAACGAGTAATTTGATTTCCTTGAGTTAATTGGCTTTGACCAATGCCGTGTTGAACATGTCCTGAAGCAAGCTGCCTACCCTGAAATTGCTGATGCCCAAGTGATTGAGAAAATTGCATCTGATGTTGTCCATGCAACTGAGGAGGAAAGTGAAGCATGTTACTACCAATGAAAAAAAGAGAAGCATAATAATTTGGTTATTAAAATCATATGGCTTGATCACACAATGTAACCGATTTGGTACCAATCATAAGTTTCTAAGCAAGTTTATAACACATCAATTCTCAAGCCATGACTAGGCCAGCCAAGGGACCGATTCTAACGCATACCAGCCAAAAGGTCCAATCTCACTTCCACAAATACACTATCCCTTTGATAGAACAAAGATAATTATTGAAAACAGCCATATAGACGTGCCCAGAGTGAGTTGCTCGTTCACAAAAAGATAAACAGACTAGATAAACCTTTTGTATGTACGATTCATATAACCTAGTCGCTTGAGCCTACTCAATGATATACAAACCCCATGAAGAGTACATAGCTTGCAAATTTTTACCTGTCCCAGTCCTTGCATTGCAGATTGCCTGAACTGTTGCTGCTGAGCAAGAAGTTGCTGTTGCTGCTGTTGAGGTAACTGCATCAGTTTCTGCCGTTGTTGGGCCTGCACTGGTGATTGTTGCTGCTGCTGCTGTTGTTGGGTTTGCTGCTGAGGGGATGGTGCATTCATCATACTTGCGGAAGACCTGGGTGAATTGGCATATGGTAACGGTGATGCTGTAGTGTTGTCAAAAGAAGTGGCGCTGGTTGCAGCAGATGGAGAAGCCGCAGATCTTCCCAAAAGTTGAGATCCTGAGGCCTACACTGATAATGTTAGTTAAGATACCCCAAAAACAAACAAATAAACGAAGAATGCATATTGTTCAAAATTCCAAACCAAAAGAATGAGGTCAATAATTCTCTTAACATAGCAACAAGGAGCATAGATGATAGGAAATATACAACAGATTGGATAGAGAAGGTTAATTGGGGAATCAAACGCACAGCGCGAATTTTGCTAGTCCTGAAGTCCAATAAATTCTAATATACTTCAACAGTTTAACTTTAAAAGGAGAAAAGAAAAAAACAAAAAAGAAAAACAAAATATGGCTAAAGTAACAAAAACCAAGATAGTAAGTACTCATGGATCCCCTTTTGTATATAATATTGACTACAAAAAGTGAAAAAGATAACGGACTACAAATAAACATCAGAACATGAAACTTTCAAGAAATGACAATGGCTAACCTGTACCATTGGATTCTGACCGCCCATGCTGTTTGATGACAGCGGGGTATTCTTCATATACATACCTGTAAATAATAAAGGTCACTTAGTGCTAGAATGATAAAATCAAAAGGTGAGTTCAAAGTGACTAACTGTTGTTAGATGCATCAGGAAAAGATTGTGCACCCTCATTGGGAGTAAATGCTTCTGCCAAATGCATTGGAAGTGCCGGAGTAATCTGTCTCTGATCTGGAGGTATCCGTAATCCTGCATGAAAAACCATTCCATCCAAATGATCATCGTGAAATTAAAGAACATGCATATGAGGAGAATCTTTAATATGAAAGTGTAGATTTTCCACAAACAACTGCTTTCTCCACAATCCACTAGTCAAAACATCTTATTGTGCACTAGTCCATATAAATTACATCAAGTCTAATGCTACAAGCGTACAATAACAGGACTACCTTTATGAAAGAAATTTTGGAATCAGAGATAAAGATATGCGTACTGAACAACCTCCAGTTTCTTTTAGAATTACAAAATGCTATCAATCCAAAGTTGAATGCTGTACTTTGTTAGAATGTCAAAAACGTTTTGACAGAAGTTACAATGAAGGTGTTGTAGTTAATGCAACAAGAGCCCCATGCCTTAATAATATATTCTTGCGGTGCAACAATTTATTCCCAGATTAAACCATTTTATACATCACCCCTGGAAGCTAAAGCATGTTTTTATTGTATAAAAATATCAAAACTAAGAAATAAGCATAAGCAAACATCATAGAGATACAGTTTGGATAAAGCCCTCACCAGTATTGACAGCAGCCCGGAGTAGATTTTCTTGCTCTTGAATTTTGGCGGCCTGACCCTTGTCTAAAGTTGGGGTAATAGTTGGGCCCTGGCGAGTTCCAAAGCAATAGGCTTTGCGAGTGTCTGCCAAGACTTTCTCGGCACCTTCACAGGCCGCTGCAATCATATCAATTCTAGCCTGTAAAAAGAATCTAGAATCAAAAGATATGGCAATGGCAAGGTAAACTCAATCCATCAAGTGAATGGTCATGGGAATAACCTTGAGCTTTTCAATTTGAGTAGGTATGGGGAGGTTTTGCATCCCCTGAAGCAATTGATCTCTCTTGGAGCTATCTTCCGTCTCCATTTCAGGGAGTAGTTTGGACGAAAGCATAACAGGAAGTACTGAATGAAATCAAAGAATTCATTGAATTCAACAATAAGAATAGCAACAGAATAAGGGAAGGGAGGATTGAGAGCATACTAGTTGCATTTTCAGCATTAACATTCTTGGGATAGACTAGAAAAGCCTTGGAGACTTTCTTGATTTCGTCAACGATGTTGAAGAGCTCAAGGTTAACCATGGAGTACTGCCCCAGAATGTCTTGCCTATGCATACAAGAAAGGCTCAAATTAAGAACTAAGAACTAATCATTCATCAATCCCTTTCAATTTGACTGAAGTACCCAAATCATCCATGAAAAATCATATCTCTCACAGAATTTACCCATAGATAAAGCAGGAATTCACTCGATATACCTCAATAACTGCTCCCCTTTACAAACCACCAAGAAAATTGCCTCGAAAAGATTATATTGTCGAAACCAATCATTTATTAATTCATTTCAATTTCAGTGAAGTTTATCCAAGCTACTCAGAAAATTACAGGCTATTCTGGCGGAGAATTTGTTTAACGAATCAAAGCGACAAGAACTAATGATTCATTAGTAATGAATTGATTAGAAGAAGACTGACCACTTAGGGGTAGTATTGGTGCGAGCGTAGGCGTCGAAATCTTCGAGGATGCGAGAGATGGCTTTGAAGAGGCTGATGGCGCGTGTCTTCACTTGCTCCAGGTTCAGCTGCTGCTGTACTGCCTGATTCAGCCTCTCTCCTTGACCCTGACCCTGCCCTTGCCCCTGACCCTGCCCTTGCCCTTGAACCTGCCCGGCCTGCCCCTGAACCTGAACCTCCATGGCTGCCTGATATTTGTTATAGTTATAGAGACTTATGTGCGGATGCTACAGCTGCCGCCGGAAGCCGCGACAAATTGGCAACCTTGCGGTAGCGGCGTTGAGATGGTGCGGTGGTGCAACGACGTCGGAAGGAAGATTCAGAGAGCAGCACTGTTGCGAGTTAGTTGCCGGGTCCGCTCTATCATTCCCGCTGCCTTCTTATTTCCCTGTAAATATTTATTTGACTAAATTACCCTTCACTTTTCATTCTAGGCCGGTTCACAGTTTCTCACCAATTTTCTAATGGTTTTATGTACTTGACCGAACCGTTAATATTGTCGGTTCGCTATTGAACCGGTCCGGTTTGCAAAACATTACATAATATAGTTAAACTAAATTACTAGTTTTAAAATAAAACATAATAATTTTTTCTAATATTTAAATGATATAGTAATAATTTATATTTTTAAAAATTCAGACAGTTTAGACTTTTAATCTTATATTTAGAACAATACTCTATTTTTTTTATAATAATTTTTTGGTAAATTAGATAGATAAATAAATAAAGTACAAGTTAAAATTACTCCACTATAATATTTTTAAAATAACTACATTTCAGTCTTGTATTTATCTATATCTATATCTATATCTATATCTAATATCAATATATAGAGTTTAGTGTCCACTTTTTTATTTTTTATTTTAATTCTACTAACATAATTTAAAATTATTTTGTAGTTATTTATTTCACTAACAGTTACAAAAACGTCACTCATAACTTCTATTCAACTGTTTATTCTCACAATCTTCCTTTTTAATTTTTTCACCTTTTTACAATCTCCTTATTTATCTTCTGAACAGTTTTTTGTATGGAATAATTATTTAAATAAATTTTTATAACGTCTTAAACAGTTAAACTAGATAACGACTATGCCAAAAGGTTGACTTTTGAAGCCATATACGAAATGAGGAAAAAAATAATTAGAAGCCAACAAGTATTTAATCAGTGATGATAAATAATTTTTTTTGGATCTTATTATATTTTAAAATATTCATTTGAATTATATTTTGTTTAGTTTTATGTTAATCTTTATTTGTATCGTGTTCTGAATATGCTTGTAAGTATTGTACTCGCAGTTTCGTGTCATTCTAATTATTCTATTAGAATTTTTTTAATCATAAACAATATATTTTTTTATTTTTTTATAATTTCATTCATTCTTGCTGCTTCTCTTTATTTTGAGAAATGCTATTTGTACACCCAAATCAGTCACTAAAATTAGCTACTAATGTATTTGTGTATAAATATATGTGTAGTTTAATTTATTTTCATAGTATATTTGTATTCCAGCATGTATTTTATACTGATGACCGATTTTAGTGGTTGATTTTAGTGTACACGTAGCATAACCCCTTTACTTTATACACGTTTCTGTAATTTTCTTTTTGAGATTTTTTTTTACACTTTCGATTGCATGCCTCTATCATTATAAATTTTATTTAGTCTTGTTGCCATTATTGAATTCACCTGGAACTTCCATCTATGCCCCGATTATCCGGTTCCGAACTTTTTAGGGGCTAATTTGGTGTGATTTTATCGAATTTAGTGGTGGGTAAGGGTCTCAAAAATAAACCCGGTCATTATTTCGGATCGGGTTCGGGTCATAACTCGGGTCACCCTATTGGCCGATGACTTAGTCATCATACACAATTAATATTTTGTGTTATTAGTGATGAATGATGGTTATTTTTATGTGGAATTTAAATATTGTAAACCTTAATATTTTGTGGTATTAGTCATTATAAGACTATAAGTTAATGTTTTATGTTTAAAATGCATAAGACTTTAGACTAATGCATAATATTGTGTTATTTGTATTGATTTAGTTATTTGGTGTTATTAGACAATATTAGTATTGATTGTGGTTGTGCTTTAATTTTAGGGAAGGGTTGGTTCTTGTTATATTTTTCTAAATGAATTTTGCCATGTCAAATAATGATTGGAGTCTTGGAAATTTGGATATTTTCACATGCTAGCTTACAAGAAGGTAATGTTAATGGCCCGGTTTTTACCCAGTATAATCGTGGCCCGAAAGTGTGTAGGTTTCATCGAGTCTATGGCCAGGTTCGGGTCTAACAAATAGGCCCGATGTAAGACCCTAATTAGCCTAAGCTTTGCCTCGCGTCGTAAAGCAAAGGTTAATCAAAGGTTACGACAGTTCTAAGCTCATACTTATAATATATAGAAGAGGTAATATAATCTAGAAGTTTGATGAAGGATATAGCTCAAAATACAGGGTTTGAAAAGCGCAAAACGTACTAACTTTAGCCACAGGATAAAGATATCATATAACAAAAGGTAATAGTAGAATATCATATGAATCTAGCCACGGCTCGCGGAGTTTAAGCTGGCTAGCTATATATAGACATAACAGAAACAGACAGCAAAAACAGTTTATACAAGCTTTGTTCTCTCTAACACAAGCCTCTAGGCAAAGCAAAATATAAAAGTGAGAGACATATACAAAATAAACCAAAACGACTCCAAAAAGTATCCGGATCCTCCGCTTCTGTCACCATCCAAGCAACTCACCGAGGTGGGTTGCAACCTGCATCTAAAAAATACAACAGAAATATGGTATGAGAACTGGAGGTTCTCAGTATGGTAACAGTACCCAATGATGTAGGATATAAGACCCCTGGACGCCAAAGGCAATTCTAGACTTCATATCTATCACAAGATTCAATCTTAAGGCATACTAAAACAATAAAACATATTAAGACCTTAACATAAAAATAAACAGGGTTCTCTCAAGGTTGCGAGAACCGGACCGGTCAATAAACCGGTAAAGTTACTGATTCAATAGTTCATTGGTTCAACCAGGATTCAACCGGTTTAATTAAATATTAAATAAAATTATTAAAAAATCTAAAAATAATTTTAAATATATAAATTCAATAATTTCTAACTTAATAAAATTTAAAATTTCACATAATAAATTATCCATAACTTAATATTAGAGGTTCACAAACAACTTCAAATATCAAAGTTTATAACTAAACAACTTCATAGATCATTAAGGAAGAGAAATATAGTGATACTAAGAAACCCAAAAGAATTTAAATTGGCATGGCTTGTGTACTGGTATACAAAATTCTAATCTCAATATCAAAATCAAAATTTCTTATGATCTCGTACCACTAACCAGCAAGTGCACTGGGTCGTCCAAGTAATACCTTACGTGAGTAAGGGTCGATCCCACGGAGATTATTGGTTTGAAGCAAGCTATGTTTATTTTATTATTCTTAGTCAGGATTTTAATTAAAATTATCAGTTTGAATTATTAGAAAAATAAAAGAGTGTGAAATAAATAATTGTTACTTTAATTATGAAGAATATGTTGGGGTTTTGGAGATGCTTTGTCCTCCGAACTTCAACTCTTCCTTGAAATCCTTTTCCACACGCAAGGCTCCTTCCATGGCAAGCTCTATGTAGGGTGTCACCGTTGTCAAAGGCTACTTCCCATCCTCTCAGTGAAAACGGTCCAAATGCTCTGTCACAGCACGACTAATCATCTGTCGGTCCTCAATCAGGTTGGAATAGAATCCAATGATTCTTTTGCGTCTGTCACTAACGCCCAGCCTTCAGGAGTTTGAAGCTCGTCACAGTCATTCAATCCCAGAATCCTACTCGGAATACCACAGACAAGGTTTAGACTTTCCGGATTCTCATGAATGCCGCCATCAATCAGGCTTATACCACGAAGATTCTGATTAAGGAA
>NC_029773.3:12870677-12871111 GCF_000817695.3 Arachis duranensis | reverse complement strand
TCAGATTTTTGCTCAGCTCCCTCAATTTCAGCCAAAAAATACTTGAAATCACAGAAAAATACACAAACTCAGTAAAGTTCAGAAATATGATTTTTGCTTGAAAACTAATAAAATTCTATTAAAAAATAATTAAAACATGCTAAAATCTACATGAAATTACCCCCAAAAAGCGTATAAAATATCCGCTCATCACAACACCAAACTTAAACTGTTGCTTGTCCCCAAGCAACTAGATGAAAAAAATAGGATAAAAAGAATTTAAGGAGTAATAAAATCTCCGAGTTTTAAGTGAAGCTTAGATTCTAATTTAGATGAGCGGGGCTAGTAGCTTTTTGTTTCTGAATAGTTTTGGTATCTCCCTTTATCCTTTGAAATTCAGAATGATTGGCATCCATAGGAACTCAGAATTCAGATAGTATTATTGATTCTCCTAG
>NC_029773.3:12867981-12870460 GCF_000817695.3 Arachis duranensis | reverse complement strand
CACTCTTTTTGCTTTGGATCACGACTTTAATCACTCAGTCTCAAGCTTTTTACTTGGACTTGCATGCCACAAGCACACGGTTAGGGACAGCTTGATTTAGCCGCTTAGGCCTGGATTTATTTCCTTGGGCCCTCCTATCCATTAATGCTCAAAGCCTTGGATCCTTTTTACCCTTGCCTTTTGGTTTTAAGGGCTATTGGCTTTTTTCGCTTACTTTTTCTTTCTCTCTTTTTTTTCTTCTCTTTTTTTTCTTTTTTTTCTTTTTTTTTTCACTGCTTTTTCTTGCTTCAAGAATCAATTTCATGATTTTTCAGATCATCAATAACATTTCTCTTGTTCATCATTCTTTCAGGAGCCAACAATTTTAACATTCATAAAATTCAATATCAAAAATATGCACTGTTTAAGCATTCATTTAGAAGACAAAAAGTATTGCCACCACATATAAATAATTAGAATTTTCCTTATTAAGTACTCGAAAAAAATTAAATCGCCTCTTTATTCTAAAAATCTACTATTTTATTCATGTTTGATGATGATGAGAAAAATAAATTATAACTTAATTGGAAATAAAACCAAAATAGACATGCTAATTACTACTACTCCTATATAACTTCTAAGGTAAATTTTTATAATAATACTATCACAGAGTTAAAGCTTAAAATTAGAACTTAACAACCTGTATTTTGGGAAGTGGATGTTCCTCTAGTCTGTGGGGTGCCTTCAAGAATTAATTTCTGACGCTTCAGCTCCCTTAAGTTCACATCCTTGCTCTTCCTGTTCCCTTAGGTGCCATGATCTTGATGAGTTTTAGCTCAGTGATCATGGCAACTCAAACCAAACTTAGAGGTTTGCTTGTCCTCAAGCAAAAGCTCATACCAAACTTAGAGGTTTGCTTGTCCTCAAGCAAAAGAAAGGAAAGGAGAGGAATAGATGGAGAGGCAATTTCGAAATCCAAAAGATATGATGAGTTGAAAAAGATTTGAAAAAGATTTGGATTGGAAAAAGATTTTTGTTTATGAATTAAGATACATTTGACATTTTTGAAAAAGGGATTTTAGAAATTAGTGTTTTTAGAAATTAGGATTAAAATTTTTGGAATTGAAGGATGATATTTGGAAACATGTTTATGCAAGAAATCATGAATTGAAACAGGAAACATGTTTATGCAAGAAATTATGAATTGAAACATAAAAATTAGAAAATTTGTGAAGAAAAACGAATTTTACCTCCTCCCCACCATTATGGCGTTAAACGCCCAAATGCTGCTTGTTTTGGGCGTTTAACGCCCAATTGCTGCTTCTCCTGGGCGTTCAACGCCCAGCTGTTGCTTCTTTCTGGCGTTGAACGCCAGGAAGTCCTTTGTCACTGGGCGTTTTTCTGAATGCCCAGGACGCTGTCAATCTGGCGTTAAACGCCCAGAAGGTGCTTCTTTCTGGCGTTCAACGCCCAGAAGATGCTCCTTTCTGGCATTTAACGCCCAGATGGCTACCCTTACTGGCGTTGAACGCCCAGTGGGTGCTTCTTCTGGGCGTTCAATGCCCAAAATGTTTCTTACTGGCTTTTTCACGCGAGTGAGCTTCCAAATTTCCTTATAACTCTGTGAATCCAATCAATTGCTATTTTACCTTTTGAAGATACTTTGACATATACCTGTAAAAATTAATTAGCAAAAACAAATAAAATTAAATTTTGTGAATGGCTGGGTTGCCTCCCAGCAAGCGCTTCTTTATTGTCCTTAGCTGGACAGTGAGCTCTCATGGAGTCTCACAGATAATCAGAGCAAGGTTGGGACCTTCCAACATCAAACTTAGAGTTTGAATGTGGGGGTTCAACACCAAACTTAGAGTTTGGTTGTGGCCTCCCAACACCAAACTTAGAGTTGGACTGTGGGGGCTTTGGTTGACTCTGCAGTGAGAGAAGCTTTTCATGCTTCCTCTCCATGGTTACAAAAGGAGAACCTTGTGTCTTATAGTTTGCAATGTCTGCAAACCACAGAGCTTCCTGAACAGCAAACAATTGCTCATCCGGAAAGATTTCAGAGATCTCAGTAGGAGGGAGGGATGCTCCTGCTACTGGTTCTATCCGGGACAGGTGATCAGCTACTTGATTCTCTGTTCCTTTTCTGTCTCTTATTTCTATGTCAAACTCTTGCAGAAGCAACACCCATCTTATGAGCCTGGGCTTTGAATCCTACTTTGTGAGTAGATATTTAAAAGCAGTATGGTCAGTGTACACAATCACTTTTGATCCTACTAAGTAGGATCTAAACTTGTCAATGGCATAAACCACTGCAAGTAATTCTTTTTCTGTGGCTGTGTAATTTTTCTGGGCATCATTCAAAACACCGCTAGCATAATAAATGACATGCAGAAGCTTGTTATGCCTCTGTCCCAATACTGCACCAATGGTATGGTCACTGGCATCACACATTAGTTCAAAGGATAATGTCCAGTCTGGTGCAGAAATAACTGGTGCT
>NC_029773.3:12867491-12867843 GCF_000817695.3 Arachis duranensis | reverse complement strand
AGTTGGTCTCTTGGCATCTTTTTAGAACAAGTGCTAAATGGTTAAGGAAGGAGCTGAATGAGTCTCCAAATACTGAAAAGTCATCCATGAAGACTTCCAGAAACTTCTCTACCATATCAGAGAAGATAGAGAGCATGCACCTCTGAAAGGTTGCAGGTGCATTGCACAGACCAAAAGGCATCCTTCTGTAGGCAAACACTCCAGAAGGACATGTGAATGCTGTTTTCTCTTGGCCCTGAGGATCTACTGCAATTTGGTTGTAACCTGAATAGCCATCCAAAAAGCAGTAATATTCATGTCCTGCTAGTCTCTCTAGCATCGGGTCTATGAATGGTAAAGGAAAATGATCCTT
>NC_029773.3:12866472-12867421 GCF_000817695.3 Arachis duranensis | reverse complement strand
ACATACGCCACCCTGTAACTATTCTTGTAGGAACCAGTTCATTCTTTTCATTATGAACCACTGTCATTCCTCCCTTCTTAGGGACAACATGGACAGGGCTCACCCAGGGGCTATTAGAAATAGGATAGATAATCCCAGCCTCTAGTAACTTAGTAACCTCTTTCTGCACCACCTCCTTCATGGCGGGATTTAGCCACCTCTGTCGTTGAACCACTGGCTTAGCATCATCCTCCAATAGGATCTTGTGCATGCATCTGGCTGGGCTAACGCCCTTAAGATCACTGATGGACCACCCAAGAGCTGTCTTGTGTGTCCTTAGCACTTGAATTAATGCTTTCTCTTCCTGTGGCCCTAAAGCAGAGCTTATGATTACAGGAAAAGTGTCACCTTCACCCAGAAATGCATATTTCAGGGATGGTGGTAGTGGCTTGAGCTCGGGTTTAGGAGGTTTCTCCTCTTCCTGAGGAGTTTTCAGAGGTTCTTTTATTTCCTCTGGTTCCTCCAAATCAGGCTGAACATCTTTAAAAATGTCCTCTAGCTCTGATTCGAGACTCTCAGTCATATAGACCTCTTCCACCAGGGAGTCAATAATATCAATGCCCAGGCAGTCGTCTGATGTGTCTGGATGTTGCATAGCTTTGACAACATTCAACTTAAATTCATCCTCATTGACTCTCAGGGTTATCTCCCCTTTTTGGACGTCAATGAGGGTTCGTCCAGTTGCTAGGAATGGTCTTCCTAAAATGAGAGTTGCACTCTTGTGCTCCTCCATTTCCAGCACTACAAAGTCAGTAGGGAAGGCAAATGGCCCAACCTTGATAATCATGTCCTCAATTATGCCTGATGGGTATTTAATGGAGCCATCAGCAAGTTGAAGACAGATCCGGGTTGGTTTGACCTCTTCAGTCAAGCCAAGCTTTCTGATAGTGGATGCAGGGATTAGGTTGAT
>NC_029773.3:12865879-12866454 GCF_000817695.3 Arachis duranensis | reverse complement strand
GTATTAGGTTGATACTTGCCCCAAGGTCACACAGAGCTTGCTTGGTGCAATTACCCTCTAATGTGCATGGTATCATAAAGCTCCCGGGATCTTTAAGCTTTTCTGGGAAGCTTTTCAGAATGACTGCACTGCATTCTTCAGTGAGGTAAACTTTTTCAGTTTCCTTCCAATCCTTCTTATGACTTAAGATCTCTTTCATGAACTTAGCATAAGAGGGTATTTGCTCAAGTGCCTCTGCAAACGGAATCTTTATTTCAAGAGTCCTGAGGTAATCTGCAAAGCGGGCAAATTGCTTATCCTGTTCCGCTTGGCGGAGTTTTTGAGGATAAGGCATTTTGGCTTTGTATTCCTCAACCTTAGTTGCTGCAGGTTTATTGCCTGTAGAAGTGGGTTGGGAAGCCTTTTTAGAAGGGTTGTTATCAGCACTTGTATGTGACTGATCCCCCACTGGTGTTTGAATGCTAGGGGTGGAAGCTGGAGTGGCGTTAGACGCCACCTCCTTATTTGTTACTGGCATCTGAACGCCAGAACTGTGCTCCCTTTGGGCGTTCAACGCCGGATTCATGCTTGTTTCT
>NC_029773.3:12865047-12865720 GCF_000817695.3 Arachis duranensis | reverse complement strand
CTGCTGCTTTGAAGTGAGGTATTTAATGTTTTCCCACTTCTTAATTTAACTGCTTGGCATTCTTCTGCTATTTGTTTTGACAGTTGCTTTTCTGTTTGCTTCAACTGTACTTCCATATTTATATTAGCCATTCTTGTTTCTTGTAATATTTCCTTGAATTCGGCTAGCTGCTGAGTTAGAAAGTCTAATTGCTGATTGAATTCATTAGCCTGGTCTACAGGACTGAGTTCAGCAGTTACTGTTTTAGCTTCTTCTTTCATGGAAGATTCACTGCTTAGGTACAGATGCTGATTTCTGGCAACTGTATCAATAAGCTCTTGAGCTTCTTCAATTGTTTTTTTCATATGTATAGATCCACCAGCTGAGTGATCTAGAGAAATCTGAGCTTTTTCTGTAAGCCCATAGTAGAAGATGTCTAATTGCACCCACTCTGAAAACATTTCAGAGGGGTATTTTCTTAGCATCTCTCTATATCTCTCCCAGGTATCATAAAGGGATTCATTATCTCCTTGTTTGAAGCCTTGGATGCTTAGCCTCAACTGTGTCATCCATTTTGGAGGAAAATATTGATTCAGAAATTTTTCTGACAGTTGTTTCCATGTCCTTATGCTGTTCTTAGGTTGGTTATTCAACCACCTCTTAGCTTGATCTTTTACAGCGAATGGAAACAGTA
>NC_029773.3:12863027-12864864 GCF_000817695.3 Arachis duranensis | reverse complement strand
TCAAAGCTACTAACTCCAATGGAGGGTATACAGATACTACTCCCATATGAAGCAGTAGTGGGGTTAGCATATGACCCCAGAGTCCTCCTGAACTGTTCCTTTCCACTTAATTCCATGATGGAACAAGGGAGATGATATGTATGCTGATATTATTTATTTTATAATTTTTTTTATTTTATAAAATAAAATAGAAACGAAATAAATAAAAATGAAATAAATAAAATAAAAAAAAGAAATTGAAAATGTTTTGTGAAGATTTTCGAAAAATTTGAGGAAAAAGAGAAAGTGGTTAGGATATTTTTGAAAAAGATAATAAAATATATATATTAAAAATATTTTTATTTATTTTTTTAAATCTTAGGAGGATAAGATTTGAAAAAAAAAATTAAAATTGAAATCTGAATTTTTATAAAAAATTTCGAAAAAGTAGCTTAAAAATAGTTAGAAAAGATATATTTTTTTGAATTTTGAATTTTATGATGAAGGAGGAAAACACATAAAAGACACAAGACTTAAAATTTTTGGATCTAATGCTCCTTGTTTTCGAAAATTTTGGAGGGAAAACACCAACGAATACCGAACTTAAAAATTTTAAGATCAAAACACAAGAAAGACTCAAAAACACCGTGAAGATTCACAAGAACACCAAGAACAAAAGAAAGAACACCAAACTTAAAATTTTTAGAAAACCAAGTTAAATTTTCGAAAATTAAAGAAAGATCAATAAGAAAACACCAAACTTAAAGTTTGGCACAAGATTAAATCAAGAAAAATTATTTTTGAAAAAGATTTTCAAAAGAACCGGTGCCCAATCATCAAGAACATAAACCAATGCTCTAGCCAATTGGGCAGTAAATGTAACACTTGTTTTGAAGATGTATTATATTTATGGATAAAAATAAAAATTTTGAAAACTAATGTTTTGAAAAAGTACAAGAAAAACACGAAAACACTTAGAACAAGAAAAACTGAAGATCAAATAAGAAAAATAAACAAGAACTTGAAGATCAAGGAAGAACAAAGAACACTTACACGAAAATTTAAAAGGAAAATATAAAATATGCAATTAACACCAAACTTATAACAAGACACTAGACTCAAAGAAAAAAAATTAAAAATTAATAAAGAAAAATAATTTTTTTTTGAAAAGAAAATAAAAGACTCTGACCCAATTGCCAAAATCTTCCTAATCTAAGCAATAAAATAAACCTTTAGTTGTTCAAACTCGAATAATCCCCGGCAACGGCGCCAAAAACTTGGTATACGAAATTCTAATCTCAATATCAAAATCAAAATTTCTTATGATCTCGTACCACTAACCAGCAAGTGCACTGGGTCGTCCAAGTAATACCTTACGTGAGTAAGGGTCGATCCCACGGAGATTATTGGTTTGAAGCAAGCTATGTTTATTTTATTATTCTTAGTCAGGATTTCAATTAAAATTATCAGTTTGAATTATTAGAAAAATAAAAGAGCGTGAAATAAATAATTGTTACTTTAATTATGAAGAATATGTTGGGGTTTTGGAGATGCTTTGTCCTCCGAACTTCAACTCTTTCTTGAAATCCTTTTCCACACGCAAGGCTCCTTCCATGGCAAGCTCTATGTAGGGTGTCACCGTTGTCAATGGCTACTTCCCATCCTCTCAGTGAAAACGGTCCAAATGCTCTGTCACAGCACGGCTAATCATCTGTCGATTCTCAATCAGGTTGGAATAGAATCCATTGATTCTTTTGAGTCTGTCACTAACGCCCAGCCTTCAGGAGTCTGAAGCTCGTCACAGTCATTCAATCCCAGAATCCTACTCGGAATACCACAGACAAGGTTTAGACTTTCC
>NC_029773.3:12861053-12862677 GCF_000817695.3 Arachis duranensis | reverse complement strand
CTTGTAACCTGTTTCTGGCGCTGGACGCCAGACAGCAGCATGATACTGGCGTTGAACGCCAGTTTAAGTCATCTATCTTCGCGCAAAGTATGGACTATTATATATTTCTGGAAAGCCCTGAATGTCTACTTTTCAACGCCGTTGAGAGCGCGCCAATTGGACTCCTGTAGCTCCAGAAAATCCATTTCGAGTGCAGGGAGGTCAGGATCCAACAGCATCAGCAGTCCTTTTTCAGCCTAAATCAGATTTTTGCTCAGCTCCCTCAATTTCAGCCAGAAAATACTTGAAATCACAGAAAAACACACAAACTCATAGTAAAGTCCAGAAATATGATTTTTGCCTAAAAACTAATAATATTCTACTAAAAACTAATTAAAACATGCTAAAATCTACATGAAATTACCCCCAAAAAGCGTATAAAATATCCGCTCATCATGTACATATCATATAGCAACACTAAAGTTGTTGCTAGATCAAACCCAGGTTGTAATCTTTCCTTGAACCTATATGACTCTAGAGATGATAATACATAAAACATGAAAGACAAGCAAAACAGCTTCAAGTTCATTCCCAATGTTCCCAAAACAAAAACTTTACATCAAGCCAGAAATTCATAACAAAATACTTCCACAGAATACCCTTTCAGAATGGAACAAGTGCTACAAGTTGCAAAACACATCACAAACATTTCAATTGAACAGTGATTGTAGATGAAACAAACCTTATCTTTGACACCAACAATGCGATTGAAGACGATAGCTCGGTGTCCTCCCTCAACATTGTACAAGCTGTTTGCAGCTCCATACACAACATGACCACCAAAGATGCTAACTTTGAGCAGAGCAGAAAGCCCTCAACTAGGAACATTTGGAACCTTCATGTTATTCATATTGATCTACCCTAACACACAAACACCAATTAGTTAAAAAATTAACCAATATATAGAACTACATCAATCAAAAACAAATTCACTAATGAGGCGAGCTCAAAAATCATGAAGCAATCAAAATAAAAAATCAGAAGCAGCAACAAAATTCATAGAAGGAGGCGAGCTCATAAATCATAAACAGAAGGCAGCAAATAAATCATGAAGCAGCAAACAGAAGCAGCAAAACATATTCAAAATTAAAAACAGCAATCATGAAAATAATGAAACAGCAAACATATTCAGAAGCGGCAAAAAATATTCATCATGAAATAGCAAACAGAAGCAGCAAAACATATTCAAAATAAAAAACAGCAATCATGAAAATAATGAAACAGCAATCAAAATAACCTCAGAAAATCAAAAACAAAAATCAAGAAGGTAGCATAGAACAGGCGAGCTCATAAATCAAGATCAGAACCTCAGAAAATCAAAATCAAGAAGCATAGAACTCATAAATCATAATCAGAATTCAGAAGGAAGCTAGTTCAAGCATTGAGCAGGCGAGCTCATAAATCAAGATCAAAACCCAGAAGCCCAGAAGGCAGCAAATAAATTAAGAAGACAAGAACAGAGTCTTTCCGGCAAATGAGGAGGCGGGCTCGGCGAGCTTGGCGACGAGGAGGCGGGCTCAGCGAGAAGCAGAACGCGGTGGTGGTCGCGGCTGCTGTGGATGGCTGTGGATGGCGAATGAGGAGG
>NC_029773.3:12848683-12858578 GCF_000817695.3 Arachis duranensis | reverse complement strand
AACTACATGCTAAAATGATTCTACCTACTTGGTAAAAAAGTAAACAAATCTTTCAGGAATAAATATGAGCTGGATTTCACTAATTCAAATCACAAAATACAATACATATAACTTGCAAGAAGAAGATAGCTCATGAAAGCAGGGAACATAGAATTAAGCGCTGAACCCTTACTGATAGTGTGTATCATTCTAACTCTCAAGTGTCTAGGGTTAATTCTCTCAATTCTCTACTAATCTTGCTTTCTATAGCTTGCTCTTCATCTAACAATCAACAAAAATTTAATGCACCAATACACAAATCAAGAGGTCTTTTAAGGGTTGTAATGGGGTTAGGGTCAAGGTAGGATTGTATTTAGCCAAGTGGACTAAAATTTGAATCCTTAATTAACGTAAACTTTCCACCTAACTTAAGACAATCCATTTAATTAAAATACAAAATCTAACTTCCCATTAACTATATTTTCCACATATTCATGCATCCTAAAATTGAGTACAGTACATATGCATTGATACCAACACTTACTTTGGGGCATTTTTTGTCCCCTTTATTATTTGCTTTTTTTCTTTTCTTTTTCACTTTTTTTATTATTATTTTTTTTATTTTTCTCAATGCATATGATTAAAGTATTGAATGCAATAATATGTGCTCAACTATTATTTTGTACATTTTCACTAAAATATACAACACCCAATTACTCAAACCAAATATTTTCAAATCCAACTTCCCCACACTTAAATCGTGAGCACTTTTACTAGTCTAAGCTAACTAAGGATTCAAATTAAGGACATTATTGTTTTCCGCTTAGAGTTAGTAATGAGCTAAAGTAAAGAACAAATGGGTAAAATAGGCTCAAATTGGTTTGCAAAGGATAATGGAAGGGTAAGGCCATATGGGTATGTAAGCTTAGTGAAATAAGGTCTCAATCATATAAGTACATGCATACATCAAACAGTGGAAATATAGAATTAAGCAAGACAAAGATTACAATTTTAGAGAGAATAACACACACCAAAAATAAAATATTGGTTGATAGAATGCAACCAATCAAATACGCTCAAAATCTCACTGGTTTTGTGTGTTCGAGCTCTAAACTATGTTCCAAAATAATATTTCTTCATACAAGTTCAATAAAAAATTTAATTCAAATTAGTGAAATGCTATAAAAAAGTTTCTTGAAAAAGAAATTATTACTTCAACCAAGTGGTAAAATATGCACAAAATCAAACAAACATGCAAATGCAACAACTATTTTAACAAAGAAAATTTAAACATTGGTGTTGAGATAGGAAGGTACTAACCCACGGAGATCGGTATCGACCTCCCCACACTTAAAGATTGCACCGTCCTCGGTGCATGCTGAGATGTGCAGGTAGACGGGTGGTTCCAACTAATGCTTTTCTTCAAGGATTGTGCAGATAGACTTGTTTGTCTCCCCTTTTAGAAGTTTCTTCCTTTTTTTCGTCTTTGGTAGCCAGCCTGAAAGAAGACAAAAAGAAGAACAATAACCCAGAAATAAAGATAAGAAAGCAAATAAAACATGGTTGGGTTAATGCCAAATAATGAGGGTCTCAATGTCATGGCAGCTACAACATGCAAGTGAGAAAATAGTGGAAGTACATGGCAAAGCAAGAGTGCAAAAATTTGCAACAATGGGGAAGAGAGTGTGGGTAGGGAGAGATAATATAAATTTATGTCAATGCAAAAGTAATACAGGTATAAAAGATTGGCATTGATGTAAATAATATTACCTAACCAGAATAAACAAGTCACTAAGCACCTAGAATAAATCAAGAGAAGATGCAACAGTTAAATAAGAAAATTTTAACACCAAAGGAAAAATAATGATTTTAAAAAAGAAAATAAATATGTGCACAAAATTAAGATACAATGAATGAAATATGCAAATAAATAAAATGAAAGATAAGATGAGAAGGGAAAGAAGGGAAGAAAGAAGTAAGGAAGAAGGGAGGGAGGAAAAATTAGGAATGGGGAAGAAAAGATAAGATATTTTGGCAATGTAGGGTAAGCTGTGTGGCGCAAGCGACGCGGACGCGTCGGGGACGCGGTCACCCGACTTGCGCTTAAATTAATCGACGCGGTCGCGTCGGTCACGCGGACGCGTGACGCATTTTGTGCTACTGGCGCGAGGGCAGCCTTGCGCTCGCACAACTCTCTGTTCAAAATTCATTATTGCCAAATTCTAGGGCGACGTGGTCGCGTGGTCAACGCGATCGCGTGAGTGGCCATTATAGGGCTATGACGCGGACGCGTCAGCCATGCGTCTGCGTGGTAAGGCTTGCGCGTTCAGCACTAATCCAGCACCACTCCAGCACAACTTTCGGTCGTGCACCCTTTCTTACGTCGAATTTCAGGTCACGCGTTTGCGTGCGTAACGCGGACGCGTGGGAGGCGTTTTTCCCACATGACGCGGACGCGTGAGCAACGGGTCGCGTGGGATGATTTGTGCCAAAGGCACGCCTCCAGCCACACTCCTGCATGACTCTCTGTTTGATTTATTTCCTTCCCAATGCACATGCGATACGGACGCGTCGGTGACGCTGGCGCGTCACTTGCGATTCCCTTTTTTTTAACATGCAAAAATGCAGAATGCAATGCTAATGCGGATGTTATGAATAATTCCAGGTTCAATAAAATAAAATAGAATAAAATAAAACTTAAAAAAAAAACAAAATAAAATTAAATTGAAAAAGAACGATCATACCATGGTGGGTTGTCTCCCACCTAGCACTTTTAGTTAAAGTCCTTAAGTTGGACATTTGGTGAGCTCCCTGTTATGGTGGCTTGTGCTTGAATTCATCCAGGAATCTCCACCAATGTTTGCAAGTCCAATATCCTCCGGGATCCCAAACTTTGTTTCTACACCCGTCTTTAAGTGGATCATCATGATTCCATCCGGGTGGCAGGTAGTCTGAATTCTCACTGAAGTGTCCAAACAACTTCCTGGACCCATTCAATGGAGCTCTATACCAATCTCTGCGTTTAAACTTAAAGCTTTCGACCATAATGAACCTTACAGGACAATTCTTACCACTGACCCTCTTTCTCTTACTCTTAATGCCTCAAAGAGCTCTGAGTTGACCATCCGTCTCCAGTAGCCCGTATTCAAGTGGAATTAGAAAGCTAAGGGATATGAATTTTACCCACTTGAATGTTGTGAAGGATGATGGCAACTTAGGGGGAGGGGTTTCTAATGAACTTGCAAGCTCCACTCCTTTGTGTTCTTCTTTGACAACTACCACCTCTTTGCAAGCTTCTTCAATATCAACCTCTTCCTCTTGGTAGATTTCTTCCAATTCAATTTCTTCTTCATTGTTCACCAAGGGCATGGGAGGTTGTGCTTTTTCTTCTTTAATCTCCATGTCAAGTCCAATGGGAGAGGATTCAAATGTAGATAGGAATTCATTAATGATTGAATCCATCTCTTGATCATCCCCTTCAAAGTCTTCAATCATGAGATGCCTTGGAGGTTGTACACCTTCCTCAACATCAGTTTCAAATGTCTTTGAAGGAGGTTCTATAACTTGACTTTCCCATGGAAGTTCAGCATCTCCTAAGTCTTCAACCACTTCCTCTTCTTCAATAATTCCGGCTTCCTCCACTTGTTCCAGTACAAATTCATGCTCCTTACTGTTCATTGGAGTTTCTAATGTCTCCTTCATGCTACGTTCTTCATTAGATTGTCCACATGAAGCCATGGGGGTTCCTTGAGTGTCCAAACGTCAAGAAGGTAATCGACTTATCGCTTGATCCAGGTGTTTAAGTATGAAATTGTATTCCTCCTTGATGGCCTCTTTTCTATGATAACTCCCTTCAACTATTCTTTAATCTTTGAGGGTCTCTCCTATCTCCACATTTTGGGCCTCCTCTTACTCTAAGACAAAATCAGACTCCGCCTTGATGTCCTCCTTCACTGATTCTTCAACCACTCCTTCGACTTCAAGGGTCTTAACTACCTTCACCTTTAAGGCCTCCTCTAGCTCCTTATGAAGTATGGATTCGCGAAGATGATCCCTTCTCTCTTGTTTCATGTCAATAGCATCATTGGGATCATGTTGCTCTTTGATTGATGGATGTGGGTGCTCTTCCATGGATGGTGGTGATGGGATGGAGAGATCATTCTGTGGTTAAAAAGGAAGTGCACTAGAGCTTGAGGGTTGATTGTTGAAGGTATTTGGTGGTCTGATTTGGGCGGCAAGAGCTTGTATCGTAGAGTTTAGATTGGCAAATGCTCTCTCCATGGAGGTTTGGGGTGGGTAGGAGGGTTCATTTGTTGGGAGAAAAGGTTCATAACACGGAGGTGGTTCCTCTTGATAAGGATATGGAGATGGTGTATATTGAGGTGGTGGTTCTCGGTATGGTTCATATGGTGGTTGGTGTGGTGAATAAGGATTGGGGTCATATGGGGGTGTTTGGTGGTAAGGGGCTTGTGAGTCTGGTGGTTCAGAATTATATTGAGGAGGAGGGGGTTCAGGGGCATATGGTGGGTCTTGTTGGTAACTACAAGGGGGTCCACCATATCTATCATCTTGGTATGCATTGTAGAATGGTCTTTGTCCATGAAATCCTGGAAGGTGTTGTTGCCTAAAGGGTTGATCAGATCCTCTTGGCTCCATCCATCTTTGATTGCTTTGACCTTGATGCATATTCCTGTTATGGCTTCCTCTTCCTGTAACATAGTTGTAACCAGAGTCATAGCCAAAGGGGTGAGAGTTCATAGTAGTAGAAGAAAATAAAAACAAAAACTAACAAAAAGAAAATATTTTAAAAAAGATATAATTTTTGAAAAAGGATAAGATAAGATAAAAAATTTTAAAATCTGAAATTTTTTTTTTGAAAAATATTTACAATAACCAATAATAAGGCACACGTTTGTAATTTCCCGGCAACAGCCCCATTTTGACGTTAGGATTTTTTCCAGTAAAGAATTTTATAAAAATATAATAGCGTTGTAAGTATAGATTCTAAACCAACAGAAAATCCCTTCGTACAAACGTTTTGGTTGTCACAAGTAACAAACCCTTTTAAAATTGATAACTGAGTATTTAAACCTCGGGTCGTCTTCTCAAGGAATTGCAGGGAAGTATGAATTATTATTGGTTATGGAAAAGTATATTTTGGAGTTTTGAAAAGGGTTGAACAAGTAATGTAAAATAACAAGTCGTTAAAATAATAACTAATAAAGCTTTTGGCAAGGTATGAGAACTGGAGGTCTGACGTTGGGATTTTTGCCAGTAAAGAATTATTAAAAATATTCGCGTTGTAGATATAGTCTCTAAACCGACAGAAATCCCTTCGTACAAATGTTTTGGTTGTCACAAGTAACAAACCCCTTTAAAATTGATAACCGAGTATTTAAACATCGGGTCGTCTTCTCAAGGAATTGCAGGGAGGTATGTTCTTATTATTGGCTATGAAAAAGGTAAAATTGCGGTTTTGGAAGTAAGGTGGGAATATGTTATATGACAAGTAAAATAAATAATACTAATAAAATCTCTTGGCAAGGTATAAGAACTGGAAGTCATATCCTAGTTATCTTTATCAATTATGATGAGAATTGGATTTTTCTCCCACTTTGTTAACCTCTAACTATAAAGGTAAGTTAAGTGGATGAATTAATTCGAATCCTCAAGTCCTAATCTTTCCTTGGGAAAGGTTAGAGTTATTGGAATATGAATTAATGAAATGAAGAAATTCAATTTTCAATCAATAATGAGTTTGATAACTCTAGAGTCACCAATTATTTAACCAAAGCCAAAAGGAAAGAAAATTGTATCTGCTGGACAAAGCCAAAAGGAAAGAAAATTGTATCTACTGGAATAAGAATGTCTTCAGATTGAGAACAACAATAACATAAATAAAAGGAAGCAATATTAAACTGAAATATCTTAAATAACATTAATTTAAAAGAGTAATCTATAACATGGAACAGTTCATAAATTAAATTGGGATAAATAAAAATAAAGAACCTGGGATTGAGAGTCACTCCTAAAACTAAGAGAAGTCCTAAATCCTAATCCTAAGAGAGAGAGAGAACCTCTCTCCAAACTAAATCTAAATCATGGAAAGTAACAGAAAATTTGCCGTCTCTCAATGGATGCCTTCCTCCACTTCATAACCTCTGGTCTATGACTTCTGGACTTGGATTTGGGCCAAAAAGGCTTCAGAATCTGCTATGAGCGTTTTCTGCAATTTCTGGTGCGTGGCCTCTGTCACGCGTCCGCGTGGGTCACGCGGTCGCGTCATTCGGAGTTTTCCTTGTCACGCGGTCGCGTCGTTCTCGCCTCCGCGTCGTATGCGATTTGCTCAAGTCGCGCGGTCGCGTCAGTCATGCGGTCGCGTCATTGCCTCTTCGCTTCTGGCACGCGATCGCGTCGTCCATGCGATCGCGTGGATGCCAGTTTCTTCAAAACTCCGTTTTGCACTTTCCTTCCATTTTTGTACGTTTTCTTTTCCATCCTTTAAGTCATTCTACCTTATAAGATCTGAAACTACTCAACACACTAATCACGGCATCAAATGGAAATAAAGGTAATTAAAATAATTAATTTTAAAGCATAGGAAACATGTTTTTCACATACATCACATAATAAGGAAGGAGAAGTAAAACCATACAATTAATATGAATAAGTGGGTGAAGGATTGAATAAATCACTCAGATTAAGCATAAAATATATCATAAAATATGGGTGAAACAAGGTCCTATCCCGGTTATCCTTATCAATTGTGATGAGAATTGGATTTTTCTCCCACTAAGTCAACTTCTAACTATGAAGGTAAGTCAAGTGGATGAATTAATTTTGATTCCTCAGGTCCTAGCCTTTCCTTGGGAAAGGCTAGAGGTATTGGAACTCGAATTAATTCTTGAAGAATTCCAATTTTCAGTCAATAATGAGTTTGATAACTCAAGAGTTACCAATTAATCAACCAAAGCCAAAAGGTAGAAAATCTAAATTATCTATATAAATAAAGGAAAGCAATCATAAATCTGAAATACCTCGAATTATATTAAATAGAAAGTTAGATTGAACATAGAAATCCATAAGCCAAATTGGCAACATCAAGTAATCAACTAAAGTAGTAAATAAAAGTAGAAAATAAATTAAAGGAACATTGAACCTGTGATGAAGAAATTGAAATCCTAATTCTAATCCTAATCCTAAATCCTAAGAGAGAGGAGAGAACCTCTCTCTCTAAAAACTACATCTAAAACCTAAAATTGAATTATGATCTGATATAAATTGATGTCCTGAGTCTCTGCATGTTCCCAGACTTTAATCTGTGTTTCTGGGCCGAAAACTGGGTTGAAATGCGGCCCGAAATCTGTGCCAACGACTTCTGTAATTCTGCAGATCGCGCTCGTCACGCGTCTGCGTCGTCCACGCGTTCGCGTTACTCAGCATTTCTCGTACCACGCATGCGCGTCATCCACGCATTCGCATCGTTCGTGCAGCTTCCAATCCGCGCGGTCGCGTCAGGCACGCGAACGCATCCTTCTGATTTCTTCCATTTTGCGCGGTCGCGTGAGCCATGCAACCGCGTGACTTCTCGCTGGTTATCTCCTCAATTCCTTGTGTTCCTTCCATTTTTTCACGCTTCTTCTTCATTCTCTAAGCCATTCCTACCCTATGAAACCTGAAACACTTAACACACAGATCAAGGCATCGAATGGTAATAAGAGAGGATTAAGATTAGCTAAATTAAGACCAAAGAAGCATGTTTTCAATCATAGAACTAAACTAGGAAGTAATTGTAAAATCATGCAAATCCTATGAATAAGTGGGTGAAAAGCTTGATAAAACCACTCAATTAAATACAATATAAACCATAAATAGTGGTTTATCACCCCCACCCCCACCCCCCAAACGAATGAAAAGAGTGCTGCTGCAGTGTTGCTCAATTGTGCGTCCAGCATCCCTAACCCCCAAATCCCCAATCGAAACCAAGCTCAGTACTCAGTAGCTCTCTCTTCTCCAAATCTCTCCCTCTGCGCACCTACCACCCAGCCATGGAACCAGCCACCCACATCGTTAAATCTCCACACCTGCGACACCCACATTCCTCCCAAGTCCCACCAATGCGAAGCCTTCCTTGAATCCCAATGCCAAAGCCTTCCTCTTCACGGACAGAGCAGAGATCCTCCCAAGTCCCACCACTGTGAAGCCTTCCTCTTCAGCCCAGCACGCCACCCACTGACCCAGCAGGCCAGCAGCATTTCTGGATTCTGGCCACGATTATTAGTTCAACGCAGCACCTCCCAGTCTCCCACCCAGTCTTCCTCCCAAGTCAATAATTTGGTCATTTGGTATTGCTGGATGCTGGTTATTGATTTATTGTTCAGTTTATTGCTAGTCAGTTTATTGCTCAGTTTATTGTTGAATGTTGATATCTTGGTATTGCTGGTTATTGATTTATTGTTTAGTTTATTGCTGATTTTTAATTTATTTGTTGTTGTGTTTCTGTTCTATGTATCATCTATTTGTTGCTGATTGTTCTTGATTGTTCATTTATTTGTTGATGATTTTTTGAAATTGTTAATAATTTTATTTTGTTTGAATTTCTGATTCTGTTTGAATAATTTATGTTCGATGTTTAGTGTATTTTTGAAATTGTAATTGTTGTTGATTGTTGTATTTGTTTATGCAGTTTGTTGTATTTGGGGGTCTTAGCTTATGAATGTGTATTATTTCTAATTGTTAAGGTTCTAGGTTCTGATTGTTAAAGAAGGTGTGTTTTTTATTGTTAGGGTTCTAGGTTCTGATTGTTAGAGAAGGTGTAAGGTATATTTAACTGCATTTTATATATAATTAATTGCTGGATTTGAGATTTGTGTGCTGATGTAGTTGCCATAAGAAATTCATTTGGTGCCACAAATTACCCTGTTGTGCTATATATATATATATATTGGTTTGCACCAGGGTATCTGATGAGCGGATAATTTATACGCTTTTTGGCATTGTTTTTAGTATGTTTTAGTTAGTTTTATTATATTTTTATTATTTTTTAGTTAAAATTCACTTTTCTGGACTTTACTATGAGTTTGTGTGTTTTTCTGTGATTTTAGGAATTTTCTGGCTGAAATTGAGGGACCTGAGCAAAAATCTGATTCAAAGGCTGAAAAGGACTGCAGATGCTGTTGGATTCTAACCTCCTTGCACTCGAAGTGGATTTTTTGGAGCTACAGAAGCCCAATTGGTGCGCTCTCAATTGCGTTGGAAAGTAGACATTCTCGGCTTTCCAGAAATAGATAATAGTCCATACTTTACCCGAGATTTGATGGCCCAAACCGGCGTTCCAAATCAGCTCAAGAATGTCCGGCGTTAAACGCCGGAACTGGCACAAAAATGGGAGTTAAACACCCAAACTGGCACAAAAGCTGGCGTTTAACTCCAAGAAAAGTCTCTACACATGAAAGCTTCAATGCTTAGCCCAAGCACACACCAAGTGGGCCCGGAAGTGGATTTTTATGTCATTTACTCATTTTTGTAAACCCTAAGCTACTAGTTCTCTATAAATAGGACCTTTTGCTATTGTATTTTCATCTTGGTTCTTCTGGTTCCCTCTATGGGGCCGAAGTCAATGATCACCATTATCACTTATGTATTTTCAACGGTGGAGTTTCTACACACCATAGATTAAGGTGTGGAGCTCTGTTGTACCTCGAGTATTAATGCAATTACTATTGTTCTTCTATTCAATTCAGCTTATTCTTGTTCTAAGATAAGCATTCGCACCCAAGAACATGATGAATGTGATGATTATGTGATGCTCATCATCATTCTCACTTATGAACGCGTGCCTGACAACCACTTCCATTCTACAAGCAAACAAGGCTTGAATGTTTATCTCTTGGATTCCTTAATCAGAATCTTCATG
>NC_029773.3:12827199-12848541 GCF_000817695.3 Arachis duranensis | reverse complement strand
GAAGGGACAAAGCATCTCCATACGCTTATCTGAAATTCTCACCAATGAATTACATAAGTATCTCTATCTTTATGTTTTATTTATCTTTTACTCATAAATCATCTATAACCATTTGAATCTGCCTGACTGAGATTTACAAGATGACCATAGCTTGCTTCATACCAACAATCTCCGTGGGATCGACCCTTACTCGCGTAAGGTTTATTACTTGGACGACCCAGTGCACTTGCTGGTTAGTTGTGCGAAGTTGTGATAAAGAGTTGAGATTGCAATTGAGCGTACCATGTTGATGGCGCCATTGATGATCACAATTTCGTGCACCAGTATCCATCAGACCGGAAGCCCAATGATTAATCTCTCGGGTACTGCAGAGACACACAAAGTGGGTGAGCCTCCCAAGCAAGCAAGCTTCATTCTATATATATATAGGTTTTTTTCTGATTGCTGGTTCTCTGATCATTGTTTAATTTATTTGTTGTTCTGTTTAGGGAAATTATTTGCTGGTTCACTGATCATTGTCACCTCTTAATTTAAGCAGATTTTGAAGTTTTTTTATGACATTTCCATTGATGGAGTTATCAAGGAGAGCTTTACGGAATAGTTTGTCCTGTTTGTTATAACACTTGTAGCATTGGTTATGATGTACTAGAAAAGAATATGCATGAATACGAATATCTTGATAAGAATGGAATAGTTTGTCCTATTTGTTATAACACTTGTAGCTTTGGTTATGATGTACTAGGAAAGAATATGCATGAATATGAATATCTTGATAAGAATGGGATGGATTGTCAATTCTTTGAATCAGTGACTGATTCCTTATTTTAAACTCAGTGACTTTGAGATCATGCGGAGAAAACTCTAAAGGTGGCTCCAAGACTTTTCTTTTGTTGAAAATTATAGTTGCATTAGTAAAATTGCATATATGATATATGTGTCCTTATAAGAATAAAAGGATAACTTGGGTAGACATTATACATGCAAGAAATGATCACAATTCACAAACAAGTAAAAAAAGATGAAGAGGCAACATTTTTAAAAACCAAATAAATCGAACCGAACCAAACTGATTTTAATTGGTTTGGTTTGGTTTGGATGGTTACGATAAAAAAATCGAACCAAACCAAACCGCAGTTTAATTAAACGATTGGATTGGATGACTTTTCTCTCAAAAACGAACCAAACCGTACCGCGAACACCCCTACTCGACAGGCGGGATCCAACCACCGTCCCTGCCGGGCGCATAGCATCTCATAATCTCAATAGCCACTACCTCGACAGGCGGGATCCAACCGCCATCCCTGCCGGGCGCATAGTGTATCATAATCTCAGTATGAATCAGGACTTCAGTGGTTTTCAGAAATATTTTCAACATACATGGATCCATCATCTCATTCAGAGTCCACGAACCATCCCAACCACTATCCATTCACAATTCAGTTCCGAACTAAACAGTTCATCAGTTTCATTTTCACATACCAGTCTACCTTCACCCGCCATCAAACCATCCTCAAAACACCCAAAACCTAATCCTCTATTTTCTAATCTTTCAATATAATATCAACTAAAAACCCTTACGTTATTTCCCATGTTCTCATACTCAAAAATTAGCCCAAAAGCCTTAAAATGGTGTTATAGAAGCTTACAATCTTGTTGGGAAGGTGAAATAGTTGAAAAACAAAGTTAAATTTGAGAAACAGGACGTGTGCGTACGCACAGGGGTGTGCGCGCACACGCCCTGTTGTAGTTTTAAAAGTGTGCGTACGCATGGAGGTGTGGATACGCACAGGTACCAAAATTCATAATGTATGTTCGCTTTCACAACCTGTGCTAGCGCCCTCAACAGACTGGCCTTCCCAATGTGTGCAAGCGCACAGGGCTGTGCGTACGCACAGGTTGCAATTCCTCATTGGGTATGTGCGCGCACAAGCTGTGCTAGCACTGTAAACAGATTGCCTGCCTCTGCGTGTGCGTATGCACAGGTCTGTGCGTGCGCACAGGTTTAAAATTTTACAGAAGTGTGCGTGTGCACATACCAGAAATCATAAAATTCTGCAACTTTGCAGAATTTCAGATTTTAACACCAATCTTTGTTTGATCATAACTTCCTCTTCAAAATTTCAAATTTTACAAACGTTATGTCGATTTAAAGAGTTTTCAATGAATTTTAATTTCAAATAAATTTCAATCAATTTTAAAAACTGAGGCATAAGTTATGATCAGACAAAGTTTACCAAAAATCACTTTTTACCAAAACTCACAAAAGCCTCAATTTACCAATTTTCACAAACCACATACAACCAAAACAATACCAACTTCTAATTACAGCACATTCTACCCTCTTGGGTCACAATTCAACATTTCTACAATCTTTCCATCACATTTCCAAACTCCATTTTTCATCAAATTCTACCCTTTATAACTTATTGTACCATTCTTACCAAATTTTTCCTTCACCTTGCATTAATCTCAACCTCCACATCAATTGTATAACATTATACTCAATCCTCATTCAAATTTACCATTTCATCAATCTCAACATCACATATATCATACCAAGTCACTTTTCAATCCACATAACCATTCATCATCATCATATTATTATCAATCATCATAAATAAGTTCAAAAATCATCAACTCATCATAAATCATCATACATCCACATTCAACAACTCAACAATCATTTTAATTCAATCCTATTCTATAGGTCACTAGCCTAAGTGTGCATGAATATTATATACTACATAGAGAAAACGGAAACTATACCTTGGCCGATTTCCAATATGCCACAAACCTAAATTGAGTGAAATTTGAGCTTCCAACCACAATCCAAGTTACCAACCAACTCCAACAAGCATCAACAATCACTCCAAAATCCCAAATCAAATGCCAACAATCACAATCTCAATCTATATACACATAATTTACAATAATTCAACTTAGGGTTTATCAAATTCACATAACCACAAGAAATTTGAGTTGCTCACCTTACCCAAAGATGATTGGGGCAAAGTCCAATAGAAATCAAAGGTTAGAGTGTACCTAAACACTCAAAATCACAAAGATCACTTAAAACCCCAACCCAAAAATCCGAATTTCTTAGAGCAGAAAACTGGACAGAAGTTTTCAATATTCATACCTCTTTGGTTAGATGAAACTAACGGTCTTGGTGAGAGCTTCGCCTAGCAACTGACGGCACGCAAATCGGAACTCTGTAGCTCAAGTTATAAGAGAAAGAAGATGAATGTGAATAGTACTTCTTGTAACCCTCACCTCTCTTCTCTCACTCAACAATAGGGATGGCAGCAGTACCCGTACCCGCGGGTTTGAACCCGACCCAGAGCAGGGCGTGTCTGAACCATGGCGGGTTGATGAGCGGGGCGGGGCGGGGTCGGGTTCAGGCTAAACCCGCCCCGGAGTGCTTATATATATATATAAGTGACCCCTTCCTCCTCAGCTCTTCTCCTCTCCAAGACCATAGCCTCGCCGGTCGCCGCCTCGGTTCAGTTCAACCCAGTGCTTGCCGTTGAGTCTACTCCAGTTTTGCGTCTCCTTCAAGCCGCCTGTGGCTGTCGCACCTCCTCCACTTAACTCGTCTCTGCCTTCTTCGCAACTCGTCGAATCGTCTGATTCGTCTCAGCACCGCTCCTCCCTCCGCCACCTCCGCCACCTCCTCTCGACCCTCTCCTCCCGTGTCATCCTCTCTTTGCTCCCTCCAGTCCTCGCATTCACAACCTTCGCCGCTGCTATCACCGCCTACAACTACGCCGTCTCCGCACACTTCCTGCTCCCGGAGTATTTCCCGGTTCTCAGGGCTTCTTCTCTGCCTTACGAGCTCACCGCACCCGCCCTGGCCCTCCTCCTCATTTTCCAAATCGAGGCTTCATACGCAAGGTTGGTACTCAGATTTCAGATAATGGTATGAAAGAAAAAATTATATTTTCCTGCTTCGTAATAGAATTGTTCACTCAAGTGAAAATTACTTGATTTATGATATTGTATCGTTGGATTCTGTAGCTGTTTTTGTCAAGTGGGATAAGTCTTTAGTTGTTGAATTTCAATTTTCGGAAAGCAATGCTACTATAACCGTAAAAACAAGAGGAGAAAAAGGAGGAGATTTCAGTGTTTCTATGAAAAACACCATGATTGTTTGGGTAGTTTCCTTAGTTTGTAACTAAGTTTGTAACTGAGTTTCCTGAGTTTTCCAGCCTTTCTTTTCTTTTTGAATGATTTGATATGTTGAAACAGCTTGTTTGGGTTGAATCACAAACTGTTCTGTTTGCTTTGTTAACAAAATATGCAGTTACTTGGAATAAAGCTTGAAAAATTGAATGTGTCTGTGCACAGCTTCCAGAGTTTGATTTGATTGCCTTTTCACTAATTTGCTTCTTTTTTTCTTTTTAGATTTCTAGAAAAAGTACTTTTGTTTTTCTCATGGAAATAATATCCAACAAACTAGTAAAATAATGAACTTTAATTTACAACAGGAGCAAATACTCTAACTTAAAATTTTAGAATTTGTAATGTTGATAAGTTTTGTGGATTGAGACGACCAAATTAGATTGAAGAATAATGTAACTATTATCTTTAATGATGGTTTATTCTGGGACTTCAGGTAATCTTGTTAGCTAATATACATTTTTGACATATATTGCTGATTTGGTTGTAAGGAGGTGTGATGGTGCACGTAGTTGTCAAAGTTTGTCTGACCTGTGTGCCTATTCTCTTCCATTCTTGTACTCTTACATGCTTTGGACAAATTTATGTTGTTTCAAAAATAATGTAACTGTTATCTTTAATGATGGTTTATTCTGGGAGTGGCTGATGAAATTAGATGGTGTGCACAGTACTGCAAATTTGATGATTAACTTGTAAATGCGAACTGTAATATGCTTTATTCTTCAATCTAATTTGGTCACTTGCTATTTGTCATGATTAATTACACAGTTACCATAATTTGCTATTTGTAATATTGAATTTGTAATGTACCTATTATAGGATTTTAAAGGAAGTGAATGCATACATGTGGCTCGACTACTTTAATTGTGCATTCTGATTTGGTTTATTCTAATTTTATAATTATGCATTTATGATATGATTTATGTTAATTTTATACCCTCATGTATTTTAATTTTATTGATATAGGTGTTTCAAATTACTTCATGGCTAGTAATGCTAGAGAAGACACACAAAGCAACAGTGTTGCTCCAAATGATAATGAAGTTGAAGTTCAAAGTAATGCTAATCCAACTTCAGAAACTCCACAAACAACGGATAATGTCTCAACTCCAGAAAGATCAACTCCTAATGAAGGTAACAATAAGACTCATGTTAAGAGTGCTTACTGGGAGTATTTTGATCGTTTGAAAGTTGAAGGAGAATGGAAGGCGAAATGCAAGTTTTGCAAGACTGTGCTTAGTGCAAATCTGGGGAATGGTACCAAGTCATTGCAGAACTATGTGGATCGATATTGCAAGAGAATAAAGGTGACAAACTCTAGACAATCATCAATTGTTGAATCATTGTCAAAACAATCACAAAAGCAAAAAGTGAATGAAGATGGTTTTGTGTTTGATCCTTCATTTACAAGAAAATGTGTCGCTGAAATGATTATTTTGCATGAGTATCCTATGAGTTGTGTGGACCATCATGGATTGAAGCGAGCTTTTGCTTCAATGCAATCAACTTTTAAAATGCCTAGTCGAAACACTATCAGAAAAGACATCTTGAAGATGTATGGGGACGAGAAGCGGAAGTTAACCCTTCAACTAGATGAAAATGATAGTAGAGTTGCAATAACTAGTGATATGTGGACTTCCAACCAAGAAAAAAGGATACTTATAACAGGACGGCGGGGCGGGTTCGGGTTCTGCTATTTACTACCCGCGGGTAGTTATGGAGGCGGGTTGTATACGCCCCACTGCCACCCCTACTCAACATTGCTGCTGCTTGTTGTGTATGAAAGTGGCTAAAATGGCCACCTAATACACTTATATATTGTTGGGCTTGGGCTCAATTTGGGACTGGTCTAACTCGTTAGCGTTTTTAGCCCATTTAGCTCAATTTCAGGCCAAACCATTAAAATTAATGCTCAGTTTTTTACTTTAAATATTTTTTTAAAGATTTTTTACTATTTTTAATTTTTTCTCGTGCAATACCGGGCAGACTTGAACCGGTTTAACTGCCGATTCGCGATTTTTTACGATTTTTCACAGAAAATATATTTTCTGCCTCAGAAAAACCTATTGAGTCCAAAAATCATATTTAAATCCTCAAATTATCACTCTAATTTTTCGAAACCTAATGTGGGCAATTTTAATTACTTAATTAGGCAGTTAATTAGTTACGGTTCTTACACCCGATATATATTTCAAGTCGGATCTGAGTTACATCAAACCCGGTTTCACTAGACCTATGAACATCCCTAATATTTTCCTTCTCTTTAATTTACTTACCCAATTTTCCATTATTCTTTTACACTTTTTTTAAATTTGTCCCCAACTTGTCACCTATAAAGATAGTGGCATAGTGTCCAAGATTTTTCTCTCATCATTTTAATTTAACGAATAAATTGATTTTTTTTATTTGATACGTATTTTTTTAAACATATTTGTATTTATTAATGATGAATTGAAAAAATCTCATAAATATTTTATTAATTTATTTGTTTAAAACTATTTCATAATAGATAATATTATTTTTTTATTGTTAAATTATTAATTATATAGAGTATTGTATTTAAAATTTAAATACATAAATATTTATTTTCAAATTAAACTAAAATAAATAAATTATATTATAAAAAAAATTATTTACTTTATCTTTTATAATATCATTTGTTTATCATGTGACACTGGTTATTTGATTAACATATAAAGAACCCAAAAAAATCTACACCTACTAATAATTTGTTAAAATATTAATATGTTAATTTTTAAACTATTGATTATGTAGAATGCTAGATTTGATATTTAAATACATGCAAACTTATTCATAACTAAATTAAAATAAATAAATTATATTAAAAAATTAATTAATTTAATATTATTCGTTCGACTTCTGGCATATAAAAGATGCAAGAAAGTACTGCACCTACCAAAAGTAGAATAAAAAAAGTCTATAAATATTTTGTTAATTTTTTTATTTTTTATCTGTTTTACATTAAATAATATTATTTTTTTATTAATTATTAGATTGACATCTAACGTCAAAGATGTGACTAAATAAGAGTATTTATTAATTAATTTTTTAAATAATTTGATAACCTAATATTATTTCAACCTTTATGGTTACTTTTTCTTTTATCTTTCTTTTTCTACTTCGTGTTTATTGTCTTCTTCTACTTTTGAACTAGGTAAGTTTTAATTTGTCATGTAATATTATTTTTCTTATATATCTTCTATTTTTTAAACTATTTTATTTTATTAGAATTTTTAATTTATTTATTGTAATTTTTTTTATCTTGCAAACTTTAGGATTTAAAATTTTTGAGTTTAAATGATTCCGACCATATGATCAAGAAGTGATTTAAGAAAATAGGATTGAATTTGGATAACTTATTGAATGCAAATGAAATAAATATATTGAAATATAGTAAACAGAATCGTTAATTCAACATTTATTAATGAATAATTATTAAAAAAAATAAATAACAAAAAAATATAAAATTCCACCTTTTATTCTATAGTACAAAGATAACATACAATATAATAAATCGTAATGTTCTCATACGTAAACACAATTTTTTTAAGATCTTTTATGGTTATTGTGTTTGATTTTAATTTTGATAAAATGATATTATTAAACTTAATTTTTAATTTTTAGGATAAATAAAAAGATGTAACTTTTTATGCATTATCTAATTTAAAAATACTTATTATAGAAAAAATAATATTATTTATTTTTAATTTTTAAGATAAATAAAAAGATATGACCTTTTTATGCATTAGATAATTTAAAAAATATTATTCTAAAAAAAGTTAAAATATTCAAACTTAAAAAATATTAATAATAAAATTGAGTTTGTTCAAAATCAGTGAATGAGAAAGATTTTAAAGGGAGAGATAGAGAGAGATTTTAAATTAATCACAAAAAATCACCACTATCAACTATTAAATTTGAATAATATGAAGTGAGGATTAAAAAACAAATCAAAATGATAAATTTAAATTTTTTATTTCTCTTTATATAATATTTCACTTTAAATAACTATTTTTTTATGAATAGCATTCAAATGAAAAACAAAATAGTAAGAAGATTCATATTAAATTATAAAAACTAATGTCATCCTTATAGTATAATTGCATAATTTTAAAATATACAAAATAAAATAATAAAATATAATTTAATTAATATGCACAATAAAATAAATTTAAAATTTATATAGTAACAATCTAATGTAAAAAGTAATGACAGTCTTCTGTACTAAGGTACTATATTAAATTGCAACTAAGATATTATTTATCTATTAAAATTACTTAAAAAATAACAGAAAAGCAGATAAATAGGTATGGTAGTGCTTGTTGAGCCGCTAGTTCTATATAAACAGTTATAGGGTGTAGATGTTTTAAAATTTATACATAAACTATTATAGAATGTAGAGATTTATGTAAAAATTAACGAGTTAAATCTCAAAGTAGTCCCTAAAATTATACTTGAGTCTTATAATGATCCCTCATATTAACAGTTACTCATTTTCATTCTTGAAATTCTACTCTGAGACCCAAAATTGCCTTCCAAACACTTTTCGTCCATGGAGCGCCATTGAAAAACTGATATGGACTAATTTTTAACACGCTAGTAAGATAACGAATAATTGACATAGCTCGAGAAATTTTGTTTTATAGCAATTTGGTCCCTGAACTAAATTTAAAAATTCTAATCCCCAAATTAGCTTTATTATAACCAGAATTTTTCTTCTTCATTGCTGGTCATGTGTTTTGCACTTATGCTGAATTATTCTCTTCTTCATCTCCAAATTGAAACGATAATGGGTAGCACAAATAATGTGGCTGGGAGCTCCATAGAAGCATTGTTAGGAGAACCACCAAAAATAGGGAGTCGCGTTTGTCATATTAGTGTGGGTGTGGGTTGCGACTGATTTTGCGATAATCAGGGACTGATACTAACTTAGAGAGGTCCATCTTCGGTTGTCCAAAATACAATTTAAGTGGTTATTTTTATTTGTTGTGTTCATGGATATAAACTTGTTTCATTCGCTTCTAATTTTTTTTGAATGTGGGTGTAGACTATAAGTAAGAGGTGCTATGGGCTGTTTCTGTGAGCAGATAAAATTCAGGGAAATGTGACTATAATTAATGGTAGAATAGATTCTTTAATTGACAATGAAGAATGAAAGATGAAGATTGTTTAAAAGTTTGAAAACCTTAAGTCTGAAGTTAGGGTTCTAAAAATAGGTAGAACTCTGTTGTTTACTTGTTTGTATGCATGTTATTGGTTATTATAGCTATTTCGTTTTTAAAGTGAGATAGGCAATTTAAACAATTGTATCTTGCTAAAAATAAATGAGATGTATATATACACATTATGTTCCTATAAATATTTCTGGTTTATAAAGAAAAAAATGGACAGTGTTTCACATTACTCTTACTTGTATATTATGGAATAAAATAAAACCAAATCAAATATAAGTCAATTCAAAAAGTTATAATTCATATTCATAATATAAAAGACACATTTAAAAAAGGTTTTATAAAACTAAAACACTAATTCCCAAGTATGTCAAAATTGGCAAAATATAAACCTCATAGAACCTCAACAGTAGAATCTTAATTAAGAAGTATATATACAAAGCAAATAGTCTAAACAAAGTAGAGAGACAAAGAGTACAGAACAATCCTTACTCATTGAAAACATCAGAATCAAATTATAATGATAAAATAGGTCTCAACCATAACAAACAACCCTTAATCATTGAAAAATTTGTATCCTATTCACTAAGAAAGTTAGTTCCAATCAAATCCTAATAAAGAGCGCAGAATACCAACATACATACCCACACATTAAACCACAATTAATTCTATTTAACTACTAAAAAAATTAAATTAACAATAAAAAAAAACAGAGTATCTTCTATTTTTACTTTTTTTTTGCTTACCTCTTTTAAAGAAATCAATTTTCAGCGCACGCACTCTCTGAATGATGTAGATGGCAAATCTGACCTTGTAAAGCAATCGTTTTCGAAAGAAATTGTTGTAGTTAGAGCAATCGCACCAATGTTAATGAAAAGTAACGAAAAGAAGAAAATACTCTGTTTACATTTTGAGAGGTAGTGATATGTTGGTTTAACGTTGAGAGAGGGGTTATTGAAAGCACTTTGCGAATGAAACGACATTGTTTTACAATATTTACGTGCCAAAACAAATATTGCGTCGTTTAGAATTTTTCAGCGTGTCAGAAATTAGTCCAGATCAATTTTTCTATGGCGCCTCACGGACAGAAATTGCTTCAAAGACGACTTTGATTCCAGAGTACAATTTTAGGGATGAAAATAGGTAACTATTTATTTGAATGACCACTATGAGATTCGAATGCAACTTTAGGAATCACTTTGATACTTAACTCGAAATTAATTAAGTTCATATTAGATGGAGTAATGGTTTATGAAAAAATAACTTCAATACATAAATGGCAATAGCAGTAATAGTTTACCAAAATATTTAAATTTTATATCCCGATCTATTAGAAGTATATATAAATTAGATAAATAATTTTAAAAATTAAAATTTAAATATTAGAAAAAATTATTTAAAGTTTAAAAATATAATATTTTAAATTAAAGTGTAAATAATACATAACTTTTTTTTCTTATCCCACTTTATTCAATTAATTGATATTAGTTTAAAACAAGTTATAACTTATAACCTTTCTTATTCCACTTTAAACTAATTGAACTTTAATTAATTATATTTTAATTTAAAACTTTATATTTTAAATTATTTTATATAAAATTAGGGATATAATATAATTCCTTGCAAATTTATAAACTCTTAAAATGTATCAAGAAATGTTGTTAAGTTTACCGAAATTATAAGAATTTATATTGTTACCAAATTTGTACTCTAAAAAAAATATAATTTTATAATTAATGTTCATCAATAAACACTATGAGGAAAAAGTAAAAGAAAATCTTAAATTATGTTCCTGATGAATCATAAAATTATATATGTGTTTGTATTGAATGAATGATTATCAAAATGTCCCTTTTTAAAACAAGCTCAATCAGTATTTATACAAGAGGAAAAGCTATACTGCTAGGCTAGCTTATGTAACTGCATTTTGTTTTGCTAACTGATTCAGCGACTAAATTGAAATCTTAGTCAATCTTGATTATTGACTTGGTCTTCTCTCTATCATCCTCCCTCAAATTCAAGGACACTCTTAGAGTGAGCTTGAGTTTGTCCAAGAACTGATTAAAGGAGAAAACAGATAACGGCTTAGTGAAAAGGTCTCTAATTTTTTCTACACCAGGTATCTAAACAATGTGGAGCTAATGTTGGTTAACCAAGTCTCTCACAAAATGAATATTAAACTCGAAATGCTTGGTTTTGCTGTGTATAACGGGATTGGTAGATAATTGGAAAGCACTAGCATTGTCACAATAAATGGTAGAAACTCCAAAATATTAAAAACCAAGCTCAAATAGGAGATTTTGTAACCAAATCATCTCAGTTGTAGCTGCTGCCACACTCCTGTATTCAGATTCTGCACTGAAATGGCTGACTACATGTTGTTTTCTTCTTGACCAAGCAACCAGATTAGTGCCTAAGAAGATACAATAGTTTGAAGCGGATCTCCTATCACCAACATCAGAGGCCCAATCAGCATCTGCAAAACCAAAGATTCGAAGATTAGTAGATGGATGAAAAAGAAGATCTTGCTCAGTTGTACCAGCTAGATATCGAAAGATCCTTTTTACTGATCTCCAGTGGCTGAGCAAAGGTCTTTGCATAAATTGGCTTACCTTATTTACTGAGAATGCTATCTCAGGTCTAGTAAAGGTGCAGTACTGCAGAGCCCCTATTATAGAAAGATAGTGAGTAGGATCAGAATAATATTCAACACCATGTTTAGAGACTTTTCTGAAGTAATCATAGGTGTTGGGACTGACTTAGTATTAATCATGCTTGATTTGTGTAACACATCTTTTATGTATTTAGTTTGAGATAAATGATATGCACCAGATTTTAGTTTAGTGGCCTCAATTTCTAAAAAATAATTGAAAGTGCCAATAGATTTTAAAGCAAACATGCCATGTAATTTCTGCATCAATGCAGTTATTTCATTTTGATTATTACCAATCACCAGTATATTATCAACATAAACTAAAATAAAAATCATAGAAGAAGAAGTTCTTTTAGTGAATAAGAAAGGGTCTGATCTTGTTCTAGTGAAGCCAAATTTACCTAAAGCTACAGATAATGTAATGTACCAAACACAAGGTGCTTGTTTTAATCCATATATAGCTTTATGAAGTTTGCAAACAGCGTTAGAGTTACCATTATCAAAGTCTGGTGGTTGCTTCATGTATACCACTTCTTGTAATTTGCCATTTAAAAAGGCATTGTTAAAATTATATTGATTGATAAGCCAGTTCATAGAAAGAGCAAGAGTGAGAAACATTCTAATAGTGGCAGGTTTAACCACAGGACTGTATGCTTCAGTAAAATCTAGCCCTTCAATTTGATGATTCCTTAAAGCTACAAGACGAGCTTTATAGCGCATTACTGAGTCATTTGAGTTTCTTTTAATGGCATAAACCCATTTGAAACCAATCACAGTAAAATTGGGACTTGGATGAATTAGAGACCAAGTTTGCGTCTGTTCTAAATTTTGAAGTTCAGATAGCATTCCAGTGTGGAAGCTGTAATGCTTAGTATACTGAAGTAGGAGATGTTTATAGATATTGAGGGTTAGTACTTGAAGAGGAAGCAAGTGCACTTAATGCTCTTGGTTTATAAATTTCAGACTTAGATCTAATGGCTATAGGGTGTTGATTATGAGTACTTTGGATATGTGTAGCAGAAGGTAACGAGATCTTTTTTTACCTGAAATAGGAATAGAGGATTGAGATCACTGGTATTAGAGGGTTGAACATCATGATTATTACTAGGTTGAGGGGTAGAATCAGTATTAGAATTTGAAAGTGAGGATTGTTAATTGGAATGTTGATCATTATTAAAGTTCAATAAAACTACATCATGATTAGTGGCCATAGAAATTGAAGCAGGTACAGGTAAAAGAGGAATACTTAAAGAAGTTTGAAAGAATTTATTGTTAATGTAAGGAGCAGAGGTAGTAGAAAATAATTGAGGATAAGAAAAAGAAGTTTCATAAAAAATAACATGTCGAGTGATAATTATTTTACCATTTTTTATTAAACATTTATTCCATTGTGATTAGGTGCATACCCCAAAAAAACAGTTAATTGTGATTTGTAAGAGAATTTTGTATCATTGTAAGTCTTAAAAATGGATAACATGCACAATTAAAATTTTTTAAAAAAGAGTAATTAGGAGCTTGATTATGTAGTAATTCAAAAGGTGAGACATTAAAAATATTAGGTGAAGAGAGTCTATTTATTAGATAAACAGATGATAAAAAAGCATCATCCCAATAAATAAGTGGGATAGAAGCTCTTGTTAATATAGTCATATCAATGTCTACAATGTGCCTATGTTTTCTCTCAACCCTCCTATTTTGTTGATGGGTGTGAGGGCATGAGAATTTATGAACAATACCATGCATAGTTAACCTAAATCCACTTCTGAAAGAGTAATGGAATCAACCTTAGTCATAACAGAAGATGAAAACAAGGCATAATCTTCATTTAGTCCTTGTGTAATTATAGCAATGTGATCATCAGAAGAAATACTAAATCCAAGAGAAACAAGAGAATCTACAGTTTGTTGAATTCTTTTTAAATATTATGAAGCTCTCATTTCTCCTTTCTTGATTGATAGCAATTGTGTTTGAAGTTGAGTGATTTAAATTTTGGAGGTTTTTGCAAAATGATCATGAATCTTTTCCCATACCTAATATGTAAAGACACAATCTAGCAGTTAATGAGTTATAACTCAAATAGTATAATCTCTCCATACTTACCTAAGAGGTCGTAGGTGATACAAGAAAAAAAGCTATACTACTAGACTAAATTAAAATCTTGGTCAATTTTAATTATTGACTTGATCTTCTCTCTATCACACTACAAACACATCTTGCTATACATATCTTCTAACTATTATATACCTACAAAAATTTATTCTCCTAATCACCTCATCATGCATATCAATTTGCAAAAAACATAATATAAAATTTATCTACACATCTTAAACTTAATTTTTTTTAAATTAATATAATTTTAGATAAAATGAATTTATTAATTTTAAAATTTTGAAAATTGCATATATGATTTTTTATTTTTTAAACAACATAATAATATTTACTTCAACAAATAAAACTCTAATACTTAAAAAAATCCTTTAACAAAATTAAACTCTGTTTTATTTTTCATGCTAATATAATGTGTTGTTGAAGAAAAAAATGAAAAAGAAAAAGTTATGCAATAACTGAGCACTGCTACTCATATATTATATAATGCAAATTTTAACAAGAATATTGTTTAAACAATTAATTTTGATAATTATACAAAAAATAAGAAGAATATATATTATAAGTCCCACATAAAAAATCAAATTTATTTAAAATACATTTTCCCCCTACCTTTGAAATATATAGTTGCCAAGGATGGATTATTGAATTGGATCAATCAATAAAAAGACACTATTAACCATTATCAAATGCATGGTTATTCCATATATTTAATAATAACAAGCAAAAACCGCTAAACAATTCTCATACAACATATTTCATTTATCTATTATTGTTTTTTCTTTTGGACTAATTCTTTACATGATTATTAAATCATCCCCCTTTTTTTTCTTAACAGAACATTATTTCATAGTTAAATAACATATTTTTAAGCTAGAAATGATTCCATCACCACTTCAGTATCACCCTTCTCAGCAATGTAGTATGACCTAAAATCCTTATATTTGAAAGACTTGAAAAATGGTGGATGATATTCATCAATGAATGCTTGTGCTGGCTCTATGAAAGAATCATCTAAAGGTGCAACAAAAAATGCAGCAGTTGTGCGAGCATCACTTGAATTTGTCACAACCCTGTGATCACAACATTGTAGCCTCCCATTACTTATTATCTGTAATTCAAAGTAAGTATCCATATCTCAATAATAATAATAATAATAATAATAATAATAATAATAAAGAATTTTTATGGATTGTTATTTATAATTTTTAAAAATAATTCATGACATTTTATTAGAGAATTTTCAAGAGTAAATAATAAAGAATAGAATAAAGTGATAAAAAAATTTTGAAAATTTACACTTTGGACAAATTAGTTTTGAAAAAAAATATATTAATAAAATTGTTCAGGATAGTAGATATGGACAAACTACGTTTAAAATAATTAAATAATACATTCTACCATGATAAGAGAGAGTAATCTAGAGATACGTTCATATCTGTTATCGTAGAGGATTTCATTAGTATACTTTTTTTTTTTTCAAAAATTAATTTATCTGAAATGTAAATTTTTAGAAGTCTATGTCACTTTATTCTAAAGAATAATAAAAGAAAAGGCGAAGATTCTAAATAATTTTTCTTCTATTATTTCAGAGGTATAGCTAGTGTACCTGTAATTGAAAGCCAACATTGACAAGAAATGCATCAGGAAGAGGTTCAACAGCAATCCATTTTCCATTATGCAAAACTTGAAGGCCAGAAACATAATCTTGTAATAAAATTGTTACAAGGTTAGGATCAGAGTGCTTAGATACTCCCAATGTTAAACTTGGCTCAGGGCATGCTGGGTAATGATTCAATGACACCAACATTGATCCACTAAGCCCCCCTTTCTCAAAATATTCACATTCCAAACCAACCCCTTCACTAATCAACCTCAAGATTCTTGAAGCCAGCTTTTTAACTTCAACTGAACATGCCCCAACATACTCCCTGCAAAATTATTATATATATAAAGATTTATTTGTGTAAGAGAGTTTGCACGGTTCTAAAAACCAAATCGAACCGGCTTGTTTGACCTGTTAATTTCACTAAATCGGTTTGATTTAAGATAAAAGTCAGTTGGCAACAAACTAGTCAAAATAAAAAATAATTGGTCAAAAATTAGTTAATCAGTCGAATCTCTGTAATTTTTTAGCGGTTAACTAATTTAAAATAATAAATCACAAAATGGTAATTTTTTTAAAAAATTATATAATTTATATATAAATTATTATTTTATTATATTTAGTTCAACTCTAATTAAATTTTGGTTAAACTTTTGGACAATTGAATTTCTAACTTTACTAATATAATAACTGGTTCGATTTTCAAATTCTTAGTTTACACTGTACATTTCAAATGCATATTTTTATTTAATTCAAATAATATAATTCATGATATTTTTGTGTGAAGCATAAATAATTTCTACATGGCAGAAACAATTTTGCTGGAGATGTAAAACATTTATATTAAAATTTAATTTTGATTCACTGTAATTAAAAAAATAGTTTTGTGTATGCATCTAATCATATAATATTATTATGTTAGTAAAAATAATTATTTTTTATATTAATTGCATAAATAATTATCCAAAAGAATATATGCGATTAAATGACTATATAAAACGTGTTTAACGTGTATTAAAATTAAACTCTATATTATATATATAAAAGTATAGGCAGGATAATGATGATATTTTTTAAATATTAGGAGTTCAATAATTTTAGTGGGAAAAAAAAGATTACATATATACCTGTACTTAGTTGGATTTTGAGGCCACAAATGTTGCCATTGGTCCAAAGGATGACATGGATGGATAAAACTGTCTCTCCATAAATGAAGATTACCATCAGTTGCATATGTAGGTCTACTTGTATATAATCTGCATGGCTTCAAAGGATCTTCTGAATACAGCTTTTGCTTATACTCATCACCCATCTCAAATAATTCCTTCATAACTTTCCTTGTTTCTTTCATTAGATTTATGTCTACCCCATGGTTGATAACCTAATTCAATAATATTACCATCTATTATATTTCCATCAAAACACTATATATAATACTAAAATAAATAAAAATAATCATCTATTTATAATAGATAAAATATGTTTTTTGTTTCTAATTTCTTAGATTTTTTAAAAAATATTTTTAACGTTAATTTCATTCAATTTTGTCCCTAATATTTTTAATTTATGCTAAAATTATACCTGGATATTAACTCCATCTAAAACGTTTGAAACAAAATTGAATAAAATTAAACGTTAATTTTTTTTTTTTTAAATTACAAATGTCAAAAACAAAAAACATACTTTATTCGTTTAAAATTTATGCTAAGGAAAGAAAAGGACTTGGCATAAAACCTGAAAGAATCCAAACTCCTCAGAAGCCTTGATAATTTTTTGAATAGTTTGAAATCTATGATGATGATTCTCAAGTTCACTGAGATCTGTTGGTATATTGGTGGTGAAGGGGATTTTGAGGTTGTTTCCTGGTCTTAATTCTGGTGGAAATATGTAATTATGAGGGAGAGCCTTAACATTATTTCCCCAACTTGAAACTAGTTTCTCCATCACTCCTTTGATGATTTAATTTCTTCCTTAGATTAACTTTTATGAGAATGAGACTAAGGCAAAAATGGAGAGGGAGTTAGTTGTATTAATAGAGATAGAAGAACAAATTAAAACACGTTGCATATTATTATATAGAGTTTAATTTTGATGCAATGAAAATGTAAAACATTTTATACAGTGGTACAATCACAACCGTTCTTTTGGATGAACATTCACGCGATCAATGTAAAATGTAATTATTTTTGCAATATGACGTTATGTGATTAAATACACATGTAAAATGGTTTTATACTGACAATGCATTAAAATTAAATTTTATTATATATTCATTAATTCTTTTGACTTAAGATCACAGCTTCATCACCTTATTAATTGGCATTTCTTTCTTGTTGGTTAGTCAAATGTACCAAAGTTCTTATATAAATTCATTTCATCGAACCTGATCTCTTTAAATTATATTTCTTACGATTGTTTTAGTTACCGAATCATAATTCTTTTTATATTGTGTTATGTAAAAAATAATAGATAAAAATTCAACTCGACAGACATAAAATACCCAACAAGACACTGACAATAATGATGATTGATAGTTTATTTTTTATTTTTATTTGTCCTAGTGAAATTAACTGATTCTTCCAAAAGTCAAATACTGAAACTCAAATTTTTATTTCTTTTACACAGCTTTCAATCGTTGCCGGCCTGCTCCACCAATCCCATAGGAGAAATCAAACATAAACAGGAAAAAAAAAAGTCACATAACTGTTATAGAATAAATTTTTGGTTACTAACGTATAGTTAATGTGCCATTAGACTAAGATAGAGTAGACTAAGATAAATATGAAATTTGATGGGTAGGGTAGATTTGGAATATTTTTTAAAAAACTATTATTAAAATTTCAGCCTTTAGTCTTGGAAATTTTAGTCTCATCAATCTCCACCTTTTGAAGATCCTGAAGGGACTGAAATTTTAGTTCCAATCTCTGACCACCAAACACAATACTGAATCTCGGTCCTCCAAGTCTCTGAAACAAACACCACCTTATTGATGTGGCTTTACAACTTCTACTACAGCTGGAAAAAGAGCAATTTTCTTACTTCCTCTCCAAAGGTGAACAATCATCAATTATGAAGAAAGCACAAAGATATATTGGTGCTTGCTAGCAAATAATAAGGGACACAAACAAATAACGGAAGTAGTATTGTTATTATATTATTTGAAGGAAAAAAATAAAAAAGAATTCTGAATAAAATGATCAAGATATGACTACAGCTAAGTTACAGTAATTACCTATAAAACCTGTAAGAAAACTTCAAAACCAGCAATGAGTTTCTAAATACCAATCCTATAGAAACTCCTTGGCATATGCAGTGGCAATGTAAAAACATGAAGTCTGCTATGCTTTCCCGGATCGATGTAATGGCATTCCAGATTGGGAGCTCCTGGAAGCAGCCGGAGAATGAGGTAAGGGCAAAGCCTTCGTAGGAGACTCGGTGACAGATGCGCCTCGCGCTTTTCTCTTTAGTTGCTCAAGAAGCCGGTGGGCTTCCCGAAGTTCTTCTTCTGCACTTGCTCCGTGGTTTTCCCACGCATCAATAACTTGCTGTTGAAATTCGATTGCAATGCCATAGCTGCAAATTCAAGATAAATTTTTATTTAAAAAACAGTATGGAATCAACTATCAGTTGTCAAAAACCATGACATAAATGTGTAGTTCAACAATGTGCCCGATGAGATCATCCATCGAGTAAAGATCACAGGGCGAGTCTGTTGAGAAGCGACTTCCAGAATTGTATATTAAGGAGGTCGTGTTACTGTCGCAAACGAAGAAATTGCCTCAAAACATTCGTGACAAGCACGGTTTTGGGACAGAGTGCGTTTGCTTGTTCTGGAGGTCTCAGTCAGAGAAAAATCTCAGAAAAACTAAGACAGAGAAATGATAAAGGGCCAGAAAGATCAAGAAGAATCAAATTCAGACATTAAGTTGCTTAATTTTATAGCGGAAGTTTTGGTGAGGATGGATTTAATAGACATTTGGACCATAACAGGCAACAGCACATGGCAAGACTTAAAATCCGTTGCCACCGAAAGTCTCTAAACCAAATAGTACATGGGAATTGAAACAAGGATTTTATCTTTATCTTTAGACTCCATTAAATTTCATCAAATATTTGAAGAATACAATTCCATGCTGTGCAACCAAGTATTGAAATGAGGATAGCCATGTACAACAACAACAACAGAATCTTATCCCACTAGGTGGAGTCGACTACACGCCAATACATCCCGTCATGTATCATATATGCAGTGACGTCATTTACTTTATAGCTGATAAGAACTACATATGAGAGAGAAGAACTATTCATTACTAACTTTTGTTTCAAAACAGCATATATAAAGATAATGAGAAAACACATGGAGACACATTAACTATTGTACACTCATATCCATGAGAACTCAGCCATCCAAGAAATTCGTAGAAACAGTTTCACTGGACTCTGGTCAGCACACTATTTAGACTTTGGACCAATACAAGTAATAAGATCACATATATTGATCACATATATTATAGTAAGTCACCCAAAACAAGATGTTCTCACAACCGAAAACACAAGATAACAAGTATAAAGATACGACATCTAACCAAGAATGTCATTCATACCTTCCCATCTCACCATAAGCCTTTGAGAGGTTCTGGCATGCTTCAATTGCATCTACATGGTGCGGACCAAGGGCTACATCCATGATGTCCTTCGCAACTGCAAACATCTGTGCAGCAGACTGGGGTCTATCCAACTCTAAATATGCTGCTCCCAAATTGTTGTAAATATAACCGACTCCAAAATGCTTTGGACCAAAGCTGTCTTTCAATCTTTCAGCAGCACTTTCCAAACAAGGAATAGCCTGCTCCACCTTACCAGTCAGCAAGAGTAACCACCCTATTCTGGCGGAGATACTTCCCTCAGAGTGCTGCTCTTGTGGGAGCTTCTCGAGCAAAGCAAGTGCCCTCTTCAGCAAGGAAATCGCTGTTTCAAACTGGTTCATGGTTTCATACAGCATTGATATCTCCGAGTATGCCTCAGCAACTTCCACAGGAGATATCCTTTCTCTTTTGTCAAGAATCCCAAGACAAATCTCCAAACATTTCTTGCAGTCTGTGAACTTCTCCTGATTGCATAACGCCTTTGCCATCGACAAGAGCACAAGTGCTCTGGTCTCACTGTCCTTGTCCGTCTGCTGCACAACATTCGTCAAGGCACCGACGGCCTCATCATACCTCCCCAAAGCAATCATCATATTCGCAGCATCAATCTCAGCGCGCAACAAATCATCATTAAGGTTCCAATTCTTCAAAACCCTCTGCGCCCAGACATTCTGCTCCAGCGCCTTCTCGTGCTCATCCAACCCACTATAAATAATCCCAAGAAGCTTCCTATCGCGTGCAACCTCAACCGAATTCCTCCCCAAGTGCTTCTCATGTATCTCCAGCGCCTTCGTACAATACTGCAGTGCCTCCTTGAAGTTCAAAACCGCAACATAAGCCTCCGCCATTTCGCGATTCGCCTTCCCCAATTCCACTGCATCTTCCTCAAAAGTATCCTCCTTAATCTCCAAACACTTCCTAAGATTCTCAAGTGCCTCCTCCCTCCTCCCCATGGCATTC
>NC_029773.3:12818235-12827169 GCF_000817695.3 Arachis duranensis | reverse complement strand
CCTAACATCGTCAACACTAGCAAAACCCTCAACTTGCAACCTACCCAAAACCCTATTAGCCCTGTTAAGGTACCCTAAACTATCAGCAAACCTTTTCAATCCAAAATTAACAGACCCCAACAACTGCAATGCCATTGCAACAGTCAATTTAGGTTTGTTATCACTATCATCACTATCCAAAGCCTTTAATGCCCTATGAGCAAAAGAAAGAGCTTTTTCAGGGTCCTCACCTTCTTGTTCAAGTTTTAGACCAATCTTCAAAGAAGCCAAACCAAGCTCTCTCTCTTCAAAAACACGTTCCATTTGGTTGAAAATTTTCACCATTTCCGATGAGGTCTCTGCTGACTCAAAAGCCTCTTCAAGGTTCGATTTTTCCATGCTTTTTCGCTGCCTTGAGGGCACCTGAGAGGTCCTCTCGACGAGAGTGCTCGTGTTTCGAAATGGGATGGCGACAAAATCGTTTTTTCCGGCGAGAAATTGGTGGGATTTCGTGCATTGGTTGCTGTTAAAGAGTGAATTTGAAGTGCGTGTTTTGGGAACGAGAGAAGAAGAGAAGGAAGTTGATCTGCGACGAGTGAGAAGAGAGAAGAACGCGATTGAATTCGAGACCTTTCTCATGTTTTCTGTTGATGGTGAATCAAATCGCTTTGTGCTGTGTTTTTTGGTTGACAGTGTTAAACCTTTGCAAAACCCTCCATTGATCAGAATCATCAAAACTCAAGTGTCTTAAAAGTAACAGTAAACGACGTCGTATATTAATTTATTAAAAACATGTGAAAAAATAATATAATCTTAAAATAAATTTGAAACCAATTTTATATATTTTATTTTAATAATATAAATTATTTTTATATAATTATATAAAAGTTAACTTAAATAAAAAAATATAAAAATATTATTCTTACAAGTTGAAATATTATTTTTAAATTAATCATAAAAAGTTCGAGAACTAAATATCTTGATGTATGCAGGCAAAATTTTTGAAGCACTTAATATGAAAAACAATGTTGCAAATAAATTATGTATAAATGTAATAAAAAATGCTTTATAAATATTTTAAATTAATCATCACATATTTATGAATATTTATGTATGTTTCACAAGTGTTTTTAGTAGAGTATTCAAACATAAAAATAATCAAATATTTTATGGTGAAATAATCAAACTATATCGCATTTATAAAAAAAAATTATAAAATTTTCCTAAAGACTCTTGTTAAACTTACTTCAATTATAAAATTTTCAAAAATTCTTTTCTTCATTAGATGCATAATATATTCAAAATTTCAAATATTTTAAAACTATACCTTTTTAAAATTTTTGGATTCTTTAAAAGTTAAAACATGAAAGGTCGCCTTAGAATTAGAAGTATAAAGTTAAAAACAAACCCTTGTAGGTTCACTCTTGGTCCTTCCAAATCCAACACTGCAATACAATCTAATACAATCTAATACAATCTAATTAATCTTCAAATTCCAATGAATCTATTTACATCAAAGAATATTGTTTCTAATTTGCATACTGGTAAACAAAGAAGGGCAATCATGACATGGAAAGGAACAAACCATAAGAACTTTGGATTTACAGTGCTTGGAAAGCAGAACCTCCCAAACAAACATTCCTCTATTTCAAAATAAACAAGATTAACACTCACATGCAATTGTATTCATGTAAAGTTGGTAGTCGAAAACTAATAAATAGACAAATTTGACTAAATTGTCATCTAACAGTTCTCGACTATCAAACTTCATACGAAGACAACTGTATGTAAGTTTTCACCAATAAATAAATGCCGCTTCGACTAAATTGTTATATTAATTGGTTTCTATTTTCATTTTCAAAATTTTGTCCAAGGAAAAATAAAAAACAAATGAAAACAATAAAATTATGTTTCCACTGTGATCTGGTTTTCCTTCACAAAATTTTGAAAAGAAGAAAAAATTCGATCGACCCGTAACGTATCCAAATACATTGATTTTTGCATGTCCTAATTTAGTCAAAACGACAATTATTTTGAAAGAGAGAACAATGAAATGACAAAGCCTTCACTCAAAAGCTTCTAGAAATGTTTGGATTTACAGTGTGATTTTCTGGAGGTGCGCTATAAATATCATCAAAATGAAGATTCATTGCTCCTGCTTCTAAGTCATCTATGAGTGCTGTTCTTGAGAGTTGGTGATTATAATCTCTCCAGTGCAAGTTTTGTTGTTCTTCTTCATCTTGACCCTCTGACCCTCTATCAGAAAATCTGTCATGGTAATTAAAAGCATTTTGGTGATTGAAATCCGGAGGCTCGAAGAAGCTTGTTTGACCCTGGCCGCCCTGCCCCTGACGGCTTCTAGCCCACCAATGGCTCCGTGTCGTTGGCAGCAGATTGTTCGCATTTCGATCCTCAATCAGGCTTTCCTTAAAGATGGGGGCTGAAGTAGAAGCCCCGAGATGAGAAGTGGCTCGATCGTCACAAAAGTCATTCAAGTAATGTTCGTAGCCAGGTTCGTTTTGTGTCGTGTTGGAAGCCATCCAATTTCCGGGATGATGCTCGGTTACTTCAAATGGATCGTCCGGAATATCCCTCGATGTTACGCCATGTGGTTGAGAAGTATAGTACCAATCGAGAAGATAGGGATGGTTGTTTGGATTAGACTCGATTAGCCACAACGAACCTAAATGATTGCCGGTTGCAAACGGCATATCCCGGGACACAAACCTGTTTCTGTCTCCATTGCTTCCAAAGTTAGGGCTACATCTCCATGTTCTAGGAGGGGAATATATGTCCCTGTCTCCGTATCCATTTCCTTGTCCGTGTCCATGTCCATGTAACTTTTGTTCTCTGAAGGTTTTCAGATTTAACAAGACTTGCTTCCCTTCAGCATTTGGTTCCCATGAAGGGTAACTACTCTGAAAGCTGCAATGACACGGTTAAGTTTACGAATATTAATTTATGCAAGAATGAAAGTCGGTTTATCAAAACAGTCAAGGACTTTTCAGATAGAAGGGCAGCCCAGTGAACGAGCATCTCGCGTTAACAGTGTCCAGGGAAGGGCCGTATCCAAAGGGTGTAATGTACGCAGCCTAACTTGATAATCACATCAGTGATTGTTTCTACGACTTGAACCCGTGACCTTAAGGTCACACGGAGACAACTCAACAGTTGCTCCAAGGCTCCCCCTCACATAGAAGATGTATTGGAAATTTATCACATGGAATGTTTCCTAAAGTTAGATTCAAATTTATGTGAAATGCTTCTCAAATGCTTCTACATAAATTTGGTCATGAACATACCTCAAAAATGATTTCTCCATCTTGCCCTGAGAACTCCTCCGGCTGCGAGGCGCATTGTAAGGGGAACCATAACTACTGTTTCCATGCTCTTGAAAATTGAAGACGCTGAAACTGTGACAATAGCATACAACAAAACATAATTCATATTATCTTCCTAAGTCCAAAGAAGAGAGGATCCAAACCGAAAAAGAATAAATTTATAGTTAGCTAACCTGCAAACATGACCAACACCTTCGACATCCACAGTGAAGTCTTGAATGAACTGCAATATATCATCAACTCGCTGCAAATTGGAAAAAAAAAGTTAATATATTATATATTACATGGCATAATTAGTAAATATGTCTAAATAAATACGACAATGACCTTCGGAACAACGAACAGAAGTAAGTATGGAGTGAGGAAAATTGAAGCCATCTCCTCGAGTAACATCATCCCAGTATACTGCATCACATAAGAAAAAGTATGGTATCATTAGAAGCGGCATTAAAACCTATGCAATAGTGTAAACAAAAAATAACATAGAAGGGTCGGTATAGCTAGAGAGTACCTGGAATAAGGTTTCGAACTCAATTCGAACCATTTCAGTACTTTCTTTGCCACGCCATCTCTTTGGCATATAATGTGTATGATGAACTACCATAGACATTGCTCCTTCGGGGTCTAAGACCAGAAGCTCATTCGAAATTGCAGCTCGGCTAATGGCAGTTATAGTTCCAAAAACAGCAGCATACCAAAACAAGTTCCGACCAAATATCTGCATTGTTTTTATGTTTTGAGATGAGATTAAACGTTAGGAAAGTTATTATTAATCACTGTCCTGGCATGTTTGTATCTTAGCATCAGCAAATGCAGAGAGTAATACTTACATGACCCTCAAGCAGAGACTCGTCCAGGAAAGCGATGATGATAAGGATTGCAGCAAAGCCACCGGATACAAAAGAGATGAATTTTGCAATGATGGATATGATAGGCGTAGGAAACTGCTTCAGATAATCGGAAGCATGTACTACACTGCTATTAATCCGATGCTTGAAGAAATGTTCCACCTATAACATGTATTATTGTTAATCTTGAGCACAAAAGCAAGAGAAAATACAAGGGAGATTATGACCAGAATCGTAACAAGAACCTATCACTACAAAGCTAGTGATAGCTGTACAGAATATGAATTCCAAACAAGTAATAATATATCATGAATGCAAGATTGCAAATTTTTTACCATATTCAAAATGTATGCAATGACACACATGCCAAATCGAGAAAAATATCGTATTCCTATGAGTAATAGTCGATTACCATTCAATAAGGATTATTCTGTTCACCTTTGCTAGTACTATTTTATTTTATTTTATATTTTTGGTGACTAGCATAATTCTTTTATTTAAAGATACTAACATGGCTCTCATGCAAAAGGTAAAAGACCCAGGGAAAGGAAAGGCTCAAGAACATAATGATGATACCTCATTGAATTCCCTAAAGATCCACCTTGACAAATTTGACCATCTTCGAGATGAAGCTGTACTTGGGTGATTATAAAATTGTTCAGCATGCCTTAGGAAGAGATATACTAGCATGAATATGACAAGAAATGGAGAAAGGAAAAGCATTGCAAGCCCCACAACCGTAAGCCTCTTCCTTAATGTCCTTGGATTCGACACAAAATCCCTTCGGACGTAAAAGTTTCTGTGGAGAAAGCATGTTCAAAGAAGAAAACATTAATTAAAAATGAAATGATAAAATGAACACCCTCATATAAATCACTTAAATATATTGCCACATAAATGATATATTGATATAATGAAAATTATAACACGAACCATGAGTATCCAAAGCATTTTAGCTAAAGGGAATACGGTTTAACAGTTATTAAAATAGAATAGTGTCAAATAGGTTAGAGAAGTATCATTCAATTAGCACACAAACTTCAGGTCAAAGAGTTATTCATTTTCGGTTAGTGCATTAACCGAAAAAGGCCAATCTCTTTCTCTCTGTTTAGGCTCTACTGTCTATCATTCACAATTTTACTATTTTGACATTACAACAAAAAAACAAATTTCATTACTTGCCAAATTAAACATATAAATGTTAACCCCATTAAATTAAAAATTGAAGTATTCAACACATTTAATTGAAATATAAGGGTGCGTTTAGTTTGCGTTTTCATTTTCTATTTTCATTTTCAGTGTTATCTGTTTTCTGGATTTTGTGAATGAAAAAATGAAAACAGTGAAAACAATAAAATCCTATTTTCTATTTTCACCTCCTGTTTTCACTTTTTCTTTCACAAAATCCAGAAAACAGAGAACACTAAAAATGAAAACAGAAAATGAAAATGCAAACCAAACGCACCCTAAGAATGCAAAAGATAACCCTGTTAATGTGTAGTTTGTAAACAGCAATATATGGCATTTTACAGCTCTACATAAGGATAAAAAAAAAAGGATTTAAGGTTTTTGAGGGATTTGTTCAAGGCCATGTATTAACAAGTTGTGGTATCAATAGTTTCTTCGTGAGGACCCCTAATCTTCTGTTGTACACACACACAACTGACTGATATGGAATACACTGCTTATACAACAAAAGGATATGCATATAATATTTACCTATCAAACATGCTTTGCAGTATGCACCAATTCAAAGTCCACTCCAGGGTCTTGGTTAGTATTAGACGATGCTCTGTTCCATTTGGATCAGATTTCACTTTAGGACCAGCACCGGGGACCCATTGAGAGATTGGAAAAGCAAGCACACCCTTGTTAAGCATTCCAATCAAGTAGTTCTCCTTCCGCATCAACCTCATCACCATGTCATGAGCAGAAAGATCCTTTACGACACACAGCTGTCGTGAACTTTGCACCAGAACAACCTTTTCAATAATCGTAGCCCATGGCATGGTTTGAATTTCATTGTCGGTAACATGAAGACTACATAAAATCACAGTAATTAGGCAAAATTAGATATATTTCATTAATGCAAAAGTGATCACTTCCTTCAAATACATTTAACTGTTTATAGTTCATACTTACCTATCATAGTAAAACTGTCGGATTTCCAGAACATCCTTTAGTTGAGCAAAGAACCTCAAGAAGCAGAATATCCAATATGTAGAAAATATTCCTAGGTATCCAACAATGATAACTTTCGTCAGCGTTAGCGGGGTTAAAGGGTGTCTATTAAGAGCTTCTTTAGAAAGATCACAGGGCTTCATTCCGGATTCAACTGCATCCATCCCACATTTCGCATTACGGAGCCCATTCCAATCAACATATAACAAAAAGAAGCCTGAAAAGCATATGGTGAATCCTAGACTAAGAAGTTCAACAATCCACTTTGTAATGATGCACCAAAGCCCCTTTTCACAGTAGTAGCTGTAAAGCCTTTCAAAGAAGAGATCCAAATCAGCGATCGGTTCAACATTTAGGCTCTCGCCATTAAGAAGCCCTGAAGGGCTTTCACTGCCTGGACTCGGTAACCTTCTATAATCAGACAATTCGACCTCTGGTGGAACATCCTGAAGTAAACCTTCTGTTACTGATGATTTACCTTTATTTTTCCATTTGAAGATACTGAAAGAACTTGCATCTCTTTGTCTGCCAAACATTGTTCACAGACACGGAAGGCGGGCATAAACAGCCAGTCCATGCCCCAAATACCTAAATGGTAAATTCTACAAACAATACAAAATCAAAATTAGTGTCTTATCTTCCAGAGACAGCACAAAAATAGAAAATTACGAGATACTATGTCATAATTTAGCATTCTAAGCTACAAATTGAACAAGCATTACAAAAATTTATGAGTGTGGGCTGCTGCTAATACAGTTGTCCTATTCAGACACCCAACACAAGTTCAAAGAGCACAAAATAAATTAGTAACTCAAGAAAAATGGTAAAACTCCTTAAGGACTAAGCTGTTATATCATCAGCTTCAATCAGCTCCATAAAAGATATTGTCAATGGCATCTATGCTTACGAAAGAATGCATTTATCATAAACTACCTCAAAGCAATTTCCGCACTAGTATAACATATCTATGACAGCACATAACACAATGGACTGAATGTGCAGAAAAAAACCATAAAACATGGCACACGAATGTACGGCCCGAATGCATAGGATCATGTCCAAACTAATCGACAAGAAACAGATAAAGTTTCTGACCTCATCAGCCGAGGACATGCTACAAGAAGATTTGTCCTTTTTTCCCCATTTGGAAAGGCATTGGATATAGGAAGGATTATAAACCTTCTTGTCTTAGCATGAAACTAAAATCCCCGAATAAGTAATAGCTAAGCCTAAGTTACAGAGCATCAAAATTAAGCCAAATAATCCAATACAGTGGGGCGTTTAAGTGAGACACAGCATCAAAAGACAATGCATTGCATTTGCACATATCATGAATGATCACTACACAAAGGTACAAATTCTGTATACACCTTTAAACACTAGTAAGCAGAGCTAAACCAGTTAAAATAAATAAATAAAATAAAAGAGAACTAGTCTTGGCAGCAAAACATAATTCCACTAAACAAAAAACGCATAAAAAGCAATACTTGTGAAACGCAAGAAACAAAATAAAATTAACAATCTTCCTGAATCATTCGCAAACCCTTTATTCAGTATAACGTAAAACCACAGGAAACTAAGCAAAACATGAAAAGGCTGTGCTTTTGAGCAACCCCATGATTTAAAAAATGGAAATTTATGCATATAAAGAGGGAAAGAATTTACCTTGAACTAAGAAGAGGACATGGGGAAAGTGTTGTTGGATAAAAAGAATTTAGGGATACCCAAATAGGTAAATGAAATTGAAAGGCGGAAAAGGGCAGTGAAAGCTGAAGAATTGAAAGGATGAGACAAGTTTGGAAGGTGATTGAATGAAACCAAGCGGTGATTGAAGAAGACAAAGAAAGGAAAAAGAGAAGAAGAAGAGAAAGGGTTTTCTTTTTAATTTTGTTTCTTATGGTTGCGTGGAAGAAGAGGAAATTACTGTGTCAATCAAAAAAATGGAAAACATATTATAAAAAAAATTGATATTTGATATGATATGATTTTGATATAAGGTTTTAATTGAGTTTGGTTGTGAACAAGTTCTTCTCTTCAGCTTTCTAATTCTTGGCTTTGCAACGTAGTTGCGTTGGAAGGAGAGAGGAACAAGAACAACTAAAAACGACTAGGAAGCGTAACAATGAGGGTAATTCTTCTTTCTTTTTTTAATTATTTTTTCTTTAAAACTTTAAATATTATTTAATCTCATGACTTTTAAATATTTTCATTTTGAATTTAACTTTGTCCTTTGTAGTTTCAACTTTCAAATCCCAAAAAGAAAAAAAAATACTAAACTAATTAATTTTTTAATAAAATAATTTTAAATTTGTATCTTCAAATATAAATTTTATGCAAAGATAATCACTTAAAAATAAAATATTATTTTGAGATGCAAATATTATTGCTAGAATTTAACTTCGTAGTTTCTAATCCAAAACTTTAAATATAATTTAATCCCATAACTTTTAAATATTTTAATTTTGAATTTAACAAATAGTTTCGAATTAAAAAACGATGTGTTTGAGATGAAAATCAGTTATTATTAGAGTTTTAATCTTGATTTATTATTATTCTAAAATAATTTTAAACGTATATTTAATTAC
>NC_029773.3:12806560-12818189 GCF_000817695.3 Arachis duranensis | reverse complement strand
TATCAATAAAAATAATTATTTTTTATAATCAATAAAAGAAACTATTTTTTATATTAATTCTGTCTAAAAAAATATAATTGAACAACGATATAAAATATTTTACAATTCAATGTATTAAAATTAAACTATTATTATTATGAAGGCAAATTTTTAAAAATGATATAATTTTTTTATTTATAATTATCAACTTCAACAATTTATTCATTTTAAAAATAAATCACAAAAGATATTTTTTAAATATTTTTACCTTTTTGTTTGAAAAAATGAAAAACTAACCAAATCAATAAATAAAAGGGCAAATCACCCATATAAACCATACATTAGATAAATTTACATGATTCAACCAAAGAAAAAACCATTATAAGGATCTACCAAGAGCATATTTTTATATAGTTCGAATTAGTATAATTCGAACTACACATCTACATTAATTCGAATCAATCTAATTGAAATTACACACACAAATTCATATACTAGTTCGAATTGGATAGATTCAAACTAGTACCCGATATATTAACTCATAGTAATTCGAAACATGCTTATTTGAATTATGTAATATTTGCCAAAAGTATTAGAAAAAATACTATATAATATATAAAAATATACTACAAAAATATAAAAAAAAAATTATAAATATTAGTTGAACGTAAATTCTATAGCATAAATCTAATCCATGCAATTATTTTAATACACCAACAATTATATCTATATGGAGTCAATGCTAAATCAAATTCAATTAGTTCGATAATACTAGTCTATGAAAAAAATTACATTTTATTAAGTTTAAAAAATTTTATTATGTGATAGGTTAGTAACGAGTACATTACAAAATTTTATAGTACTCATTGTAACAATGTTTAATTTAATAATTGTTATTAAAATTTTAGTTGTACTCATTATAAAATAAATAATTACAATATATAAATATAAAATGAATTGACCGATTTAAAAATAGGACAATCTAATAATATTAAAAACCATTTAATTTAAAAACGTAATTTAAAAAATAAATTCTTCACATACTTACATAATTATGAATTTATAATATGATAAATACTTCTCAAAAATCTATTCTAATGCTTAACTTCTAAATACTGAGTTATTTATTTAAATAGTTTAATTTTTATCTAACCTAATATAATAAAATATATTTAAACCTTATTATTATTATTATTATTATTATTATTATTATTATTTCATTGTAAATAATTTTATAAAATGTGAAATTTTGTTAAAAGATTTTATGAATACTAAAAATTTGTAAGTCAAATTATGTAAATTGATTTAAGATACTTTTTATAATACTTATGACATCTTTTAAGGAAGTTTTATAAAAAAAATTATTGTGATTATTTAGTTTGTAGCTAGTACAACTAAAAATTTAATAATAATTATTAAATTAAATATTATTACGATGAGTACTATAAAAGATTTGTAATGTACTCGTTACTAAACTATCACATGATAAAAAATTTTAAACTTTCTAAAATGCATTTTTTTTCGTACTATCGAACTAATTGAATTCGATTTAGCATTGGCTCCATATAGATATAATTGTTGGTGTATTAAAATAATTGCATGGATTAAAAAATTTATGCTATAGAATTCACGTTCAACTAATATTTATATTTTTTATATTTTTTGTAGTAGTATATTTTTTATATTATATAGTATTTTTTTAATATTTTTGGCAAATATTTCACTAATATTTTTCTAATATTTTTGGCAAATATTCCATAATTCGAATAAGTATGTTTCGAATTACTATGAGCCAATATACCGGGTACTAGTTCGAATCAGTCCAATTCGAACAAGTATGTGAGTTTGCTGTGTGTAATTCGAATCACCCTGATTCGAATTAGTGCTTGTGTGCGTGTGTGTAATTCGAATCAGTATGATTCGAATTACATAGAAATGTCCTCCTGGTTGAATCCTGTAACGATTTCTTGTTTGGTGGAATCATGTAAATTTTTTCACACCTTGGTTTATATGGGTGATTTGCCATCTATATTACTTTACTAAATTAACATAGTTAATTAAAAAGAATATTCTTTTAAACTGTAGGAGGAGATGGACCACTTTAGAGTAGAATTTACTTCCCGGATTCTATTTCATGAAATGAATCATGATAGAGATGAAGCCATTAAGGGAAGTGAAGCAGTGAGATTGTCCAAGCCATCCTCACTATTGTTGACTCCATATTGTCAAATAGATTCATATGATATTGATAGTGATTAATCTAAGTGTTATGTATTCTTGGGATAGTTTGAACACTTCTTGTAAAATTTTGTGAATACAATCCAGTTTTATTATAATTTTTTTCCATAATTAAATTGTCTCTACTGTATTAAAAAGCTCTAAATTACAGGTTTTTCAAAAATGAAGGAAAATAACACCAAACCTACTAATATGCCCAATTACTTTAATAATACACCCAAATATAACTAGTATACACTAATATTTTTTGGCAAATATTCCATAATTTGAATCACAAATTACTATGAGCCAATACCCAATATATTAGGTACTAGTTCGAATCAGTCCAATTCAAACTAGTATGTGAGTTTGTGTATAATTCGAATCACCCTGATTCAAATTAGTGTGTGTAATGTGTGCGTGTATAATTCGAATCAATGTTCTCTAATTCGAATTACATAAAAATCGTGTATGTGATTGATTTATGTATCCATTTTCTTTTTGGCTGAATTGTGAAATTTTGCTGTACTATTGACTTATATGGGTGATTTGTTCTAAATAAAAATTCACATAGAAATATGAAAAAAAATTGAACCAAAACATCAAGAATTATAACATGAACATAAATATAATTTTAGAAATTGCGTCACCAAATATATATTAAACCCAAATAAAATCACTTATTCACTTGAAAATAAAATATTTTTATAACACGGATATAAAATGATGATAAATTATGAGTAAATAAATTATTTTAATTTTTAATAGTTAAATTTAATTAAATTTTTTTTATTTTTTTAACAGGTTTTTATTGTGCTAATAAATTATTAAACTAATTTATTTAAATTTAATTGCCAAAATAACTTGATCATATAGCATTACTGTAAAATTATTATGTTAAAATACTATAAAATCTCTCATATTTTTATCAAATAATAATTAATTATCTTAGAAATATTTTGAGAATTTATAACAGTATATTCTTAATAATTAAAATCACAAATACAATTTCCAACTATAAGAATAAAAAAAACAACAGTTAAGATTTTTTTTTAGAGATAAAACTAATTGGATGCGGATTATCAACAAAAGAAAAAATGATAACTATAAATTAGTTTATTCCAATAAATATTTTTTCTTTTTATTTATATCTGTTAGAGAATAAATTAGAATTAATTTAAATCAATTAGTATTATTTATATTTATATAAAATATCTGTGTATTAATTGTAGGATTGTATATTTTTATTACTTTGATCTTCTAACATTTATATATATCTCTATGTATTGTATCTTTCAACTCACTCAATAATACACTCTTCAGATTACTTATTTGTTTTTAACATGATATCAGAGTTATCGTATTCTCCTTGAGGTGGATAAGTTGATTTTCTTCTGGTGAAATTATCGTACTTTTCTTTAGTGTTATTTTTTTCCTTTCTTTTGTCAGTGCTTTGATACTTTTCTTACCTTACCGATTAGCCTATACTCTCTGTCTTGTATCTTTTCGAATCTAATGAATCAAACACCATTGTCATCTGCTACTTAATTATTCTCATGGAGAAAATACATATTTTTTGTCACTTTTCGACAGGTCGTCATCCTCTGACATTTTACTATCACTTCGTAGTTTACCACATTTTGAAAGTTTTTGCGCAGTTTGCCATCCTTTTGGCAGTTTCTTCTACGTTTCCTTGCGACAGTTCCGTCTGCGCTTCATTTGACAGTTTCGTCTGCGCTTCCTTGTAGCAGTTCCATCTGTGTTTTCTAGCGGCAATTCTTCACTTTTTTTGCTACATCAAAGGCACCCTATTTCATGGCCTTTATTTTTCTACCCATTTATCTTTATCTCTTCAAGCGTAGAGATGTTGATTGGCCTTTATTGTTTTTTTTTGGCCACGCACGCTCTCATTTCTTGGTGAGTTAAGAAGCAAACGTTCACTGCTCGATCAAGCACAGAAGCTGAATATTGTACTCTCATTGATACCACTGCTAAGGTTGTCTCGATTTGTTGGCTTCTTACAGATTTGGGTGCTCCTCAGTCATCCCCAACCGATATTTTTTGTGACAATTGCAGTGCTATTCAGATTACGCATAATGATGTATTTCATGAATATACCAAACACATTAAGATTGATTGTCACTTTGTCCGGCAGTGTCTCCTTATTGATGCTATTCGCCTCGCCGCTGTTGAAATTCTGGATCAAACTGCTGATATCTTCACGAAAACTCATCATCATACTCGTTTTCAGACTCTAGTATCCAAACTCAAGATAGTATCCTTAGCTTCCACTTGAGTTCGAGGAGGGATATTAAAGAATAAATTTGAATCAATTTAGATCAATTAGTATCATTTATATTTATATAGAAGGAAAAGTCTAGGGGGCCAGCAATTTTATTGAATTTTGGCCAGCATGTAACCAGCAGAGGAAGGTGAGCCCAGGGACGGATACATGGCGGGGCAAGTAGAGGCCTGGGCCCCCCAACTTTAAAAAAAAATAGTAGTATAAACTAAAAGGCCCAACCTAAATAAAATATAATGGTTTTTAAATTTTTTTAAACTCCCAAATAACAAACACTCACATTACATGTGACATTCTCTTATGTTCCTTTTGAAAACGTTTTGTTTTCTCTTCTCTTGGAGCACGCTGCCGCTGCACACCCTTACATCTCGGCTTCGGTCTTCAAATCTTCAATCATAGCAATTGCCAATTAGCAAAGGTATTACTATTCTACTCATTCTACTCTTTATTTTTTTTATATAATTGTATAAAATTATTAATTAATAAATTATATTTTTTAACTATAAAATAATATAATTTTATCTTTTTGTGATCACATAAATTATAGATAAATAGTTTATTTATTTTTAAGATTTATTCTTTTTTTTTATTTTTTATTTTTAGTGAAATTGATAATGACTTAGTAAAAAAATATTGTTATTGATGTTTAATTAATAAAAAATATTCAGTTTGTTTATTCATGTGAGTATATAATTATTTAATTTTTTTTTCAGGTAACAAAAAATTAGAATATTTTATGATGAGAAAGCAAAGTAAAATTGATGCAATTTTTAAGAGAAAAGTTACTGATGATGTTGGAGTTCAAACAAGTCAACCCTCTAATCTTGTTTCACAAGAAGTTCAAGTAAGTGAACTCTCTAATCTTACTCAAAATACACATCAACAAAAAGCCAAAGTTCCAAGATTAGAAAGAGATGTTGATATCTCTTTACTAGAAAGAGATCCAGGAAAGCGACGTCCAATTTGGCAGTATAATGTCAATGAACATGATAAAATTCGTAGAGCATACATAATAGCTGGGCCATACCAACCAACAAATATTAGCTATCCAGCTTCTGGTAATAACAATCACCGTCGATATTTTCAATCTTCTTGGTTTAAGAAATTTTCAAGTTGGTTAGAATATTCACCAGAAAAAGATGCTGCTTATTGTTTGCCTTGCTACTTGTTTGGTAAACATTATGGTGCTCGCAATGATGGAAAAAATGCATTTTCAGAGTTAGGATTTAGTAATTGGAAGAAAGTAAACAATGGAGTGAATTGTGCATTTGTATGTCATGAGGGTTCTATTCCTAATTCTCCCCATAATTTATGTGTGAAATCTTGTGATGATTTAATGGCTCAATCTAAGCATATAGACAAAGTTCTTGATAGGCATAGTGATGAAACTATTGTAAATAACCGCTTAAGGTTGAAGACATCTATTGATGCTATTCGATGGCTTGCATTTCAAGCATGTGCATTTAGAGGCGATGATGAAAGTCCTGGATCTTTGAATAGGGGAAATTTTATTGAGTTAATTAAGCTTTTGGATTCCTGTAATCAGAATGTTAATAATGTTGTTCTTGAAAATGCTCCTGGAAATACTCAATATATATCTCCTGGTGTTCAAAAAGATATATTACATATCTTTGCTAGAAAAGTGCGTGCAACAATTCGAGAAGAAATTGGTGATTCTAAATTTTGTATAATTATTGATGAAGCAAGAGATGAGTCAAAGCGAGAACAAATGTCTGTGGTTTTGAGATTTGTAGACAAGCACGGTTGTGTTCAAGAAAGATTTTTTGATCTTATACATGTTTCTGATACGTGTTCTTTGACATTGAAAACAGAAATTTCATCAGTTCTTTCTCGTCATAATCTTGATGTTCAAAATCTTAGGGGACAAGGGTATGATGGAGCTAGTAATATGCGTGGTGAATGGAATGGATTGCAAGCTCTATTTTTGAAAGATTGTCCTTTTGCTTATTACATTCATTGTCTTGCTCATCGATTACAATTAGCACTTGTTTCTACAGCCAAAGAAGTTTGCTATGTTCATCAATTCTTTTCAAAACTTGCACTAATTGTGAATGTTGTGACTGTTTCTCCTAAACGTCATGATTAGTTAAGGGTTGCTCAAGCAAATAATGTTGCAAATTTAATTGCCGATGATCAACTTGTGACAGGTAGTGGACTTAATCAAATTGGTACTTTGCAAAGAGCTGGAGATACTAGATGGGGGTCTCATTTGAATTCTGTACGTAGCTTGCTATGCATGTTTGATGCTACTTGTGAAGTTCTTGAAAAAAGCACAGAAACATGAAGTTGAAGTTCCTGATATGAATGCATTGCATATTCCTAGAAGAGGCCGAACTCGCAAAATTGTTGACCAAATTTTGGTGGAGCATCATTACCGTGTTAATTTATTTCTGGCTGTAATTGATACACAGTTGCAAGAGCTTAATGGAAGATTCAATGATAATATGGTGGAATTGCTTACTTTAAGTTCAACTTTAGATCCCAGAGATAATTATAAGTTCTTCAGTGTCAACAAAGTATGTGAATTAGTAGAACGATTTTATCCAGGTGACTTCAGTGACCAAGAGAAATTTCACATTAGAATGCAAGCTCAACATTATGAACTTGATGTTCCTAATCATGTTGAGTTAACTAACTTGTGCACAATTTCGGAGTTATGTCAAGGATTAACGAAGACAGGAAAGTCTTTAACATATCCTTTGATTGATCGTTTGATTCGCTTGGTATTAACTCTCCCTGTTTCAACTGCTACAACTGAGAGATCTTTTTCAGCTATGAATATTGTGAAGAATAGACTCAGAAATAAAATGAAAGATGAATTTCTTGCTAATTGTCTTTTGATTTACATTGAGAAGAAGATTGCTGAAAGATTTGACACCGATTCTATTATCGATGAATTTTATGATATGAAGAATCGACGTGTACCACTTCGTTAGTAAAAGTATGTTTATTTTGTTTGTACTTTAAATATATATTCTCTATCGGTATATTTTTGTAATCCATCTTACATTATAATTTATTTGCATATTTCTTTAATATTATATATGTTATTGCCCCCCCCCTCACGTTAACATTTCTGGATCCGTCCCTGGGTGAGCCATTGGATGAAATCTTACACCAATCTCACACCATCAAATCATCATTGATGGCTAGTTGATGGCTAACAATCACGAAAATTGCTGGCCCCCTAGCATTACTCAATATAGAATATCTATATATTAATTGTAAAATTATATACTTTTATTATTTTAATTCTTCTAATACCTATATACACTCTTTAAATTACTCACTTTCAACTCACTCAATAATACACTCTTTAAATTACTCACTTATTTCTAACAATGACTAAAATCTTGCATTTTTTAAATGCAATTCCCACCTGGAGCCTTTTGAGGAGGGTGTTGGTTTTGAACTTATTTGGAATATGAGTAATTGAGTACTTTATCTTAGACATAGAAATAGATGAATTCAGCTCTGTCCCTCCTATTTGTGATCTCTCTAACTCTTTTGTGTTGTCTTTTCATCTTTCATTATTATGATCTTTGAACCAAATCTTTACCTCTTTGTATTCTTCTTAGTGTTGAAATTCATACATTTATCTATTATCTATTATATATTATTAATTTTATAATTAAATTGTGTCACATATCATTTTTCATTATAATTAAAATTATTTTTTTTAAATTAAAGAATTTTTTTCTTTCTCTCTAATATCTCTCTCATTTTTTCACCTATTCTATCTCTTTTATACATTATCAATGATTAATTATAAATTTGACAATCAAAATATGTAATATAATATTCTCTAATTACAAGTAAAATTAAAATATAACTATATTATATTATTATTTATTAATTTAACAACCAAAATATATCACACAATATTTTCTCATTAAAATTGAGATGAAATATTTTCTTCTAAAATAAGAAATTTCATTCATCCATCTTCTTATCTACCTTTATCTCCTTCCAAAATATTCACAAGATATTTTGTTATTACAATTAAAATATTAAAATATTTTCCTCCAAAATTAACAAACCCTATATATCTCTCCTTCTTCTTTTTTTATCTTTCTCTTTTTTCTCTCATTTTTTATATATCTCTATCTTTTTAATTTATAAAAAATAAAATTAATAAAACAATATAATTAAAAATATCCAATAATATTACTAACATAAAATATATATTATTATTATATACATATTTTTTTAGTTTTTATTAAATTTTAAATTTTATTATTTATATTTGTAATCTATATTTTCACGTCTCTTTCTTCAAATATTTAGTACGTATAATTTGGAGAGAATACTAATGTTGTGATTAATAATTTGAATTAAAATTTAATTATTTAAAAAATTAATTTTGAATTAAAGGAGGAGGGTTGTGTTAGGTCTTCGCCAACCAACATAAAAATATAGCCAAACCCCTATGACATGAATCAAAGATATTATTGCGCTAGAGCTAGGTTGTTGCCCGGAAGCAACGCGCCGTATGGCTCGAGTACGGTGTCAAAGCAAGAGCCGCTGCATCAGTGCCCGGATGTAATGTTAAATGAGCAAGGGTTCTCGCGTTTTTGTGAACGGACGATGGTAAATAAGCTAGTTCACAAAGTAAAAGGTAAAGGTCGAAGCGACAGAAGATTGAGATTTGGGACATGGAACATAGGCACTCTAACAGGAAAGTCCATGGAGGTGGTGGACACCATGACAATGAGGAAGATTAACATTATGTGCCTACAAGAAACGAAATGGGTTGGTGCAAAGGCTAGGGAGTTGGATACTTTTGGTTTCAAACTTTGGTATACAGGAAAGGTGAAGAATAGGAATGGGGTTGGAATAATTGTGGATAAGAAGTGGAAGAAGGACGTAGTGGATGTCAAGAGGGTGGGAGATCGGATCATCTCTATCAAACTTGTGGTGGAGGGAGGTGCTTTCCATGTGATTAGCGTCTATGCACCACAAGTGGGTTCGGACGAACAACACAAGATAAGGTTTTGGGAGGATCTAGAGAGTTTGGTTCAAGGCATACCTTTGGGAGATAAGATTTTCTTAGGAGGAGATTTAAATGGCCATATTGGGAGAGAAGTGACTGGATATGGGAGTATTCACGGAGGCCATGGTTTTGGGGTGATCAATGCCGAGGGTAAAACTATTTTGGAATTTTCCTCAACATTTGATATTCTCATCGCAAATACATGTTTTAAAAAGAGAGACGAACATCTTATAACCTATAAGAGTGGCATGACAAGCTCTCAAATCGACTTCTTCTTGTTGAGGAGAGTGACCGGAAATTTTGCATTAACTGTAAAATTATCCCGGGAGAGAGTTTGACAACACAACATAGGGTGCTCATCATGAATTTTCGTGTTGAGCAAAAGTTGAGAAAAAGATATCATACGAAAAACCCAAGGACGAGGTGGTGGCGGATGAAAGGTGAGGAACAAAGAAGCTTCCTAAGACGGGTAGAAGAAGAGGCAAAGTGGGATGGGAATGGAAGCGCGGAAGAGATGTGGAGGGAGATGGCAGAAGTTATTAGAAGAATAGCAAAAGAAAGTTTTGGTGAATCTAAAGGAATAGGACCAAGAGACAAGGAGCCCTGGTGGTAGAATGCGAGTATACAAGAAAAGATAAAGATAAAAAGAGAATGCTTTAAAGAGTGATCTTTATGTCGCAATGCAGATAATTGGGAAAAATATAAGGCGGCTAAGAAAGAGACAAAAGTGGCTGTAAGTGAAGCAAAAACAAGAGCATATGAGGGTCTCTACCAGTCTTTGGGCACGAAAGAAGTAGAAAAAGGTATATATAGAATCGCAAAGAGCCGGGAAAGAAGAACGTGAGATTTGGATCAGGTTAAGTGCATAAAAGATAAGGATGGAGAGGTGTTGGCTCAAGAGGAGAAGATTAATGAAAGGTGGAAGAGCTACTTCTACGAGTTATTTAATGAGGGACAGAAGACTCTTCCGAGCCTTGGTCGATTATGCACAAGGGAAGAAGATCAAAACTTTGACTACTATCGAAGGATTCGAGACTTCGAGGTAAAAGAGGCTCTAAAGCAGATGAAAAATGGCAGGGCAGTAGGACCTGATAATATCTCGATTGAGGTTTGGAAGGGTCTTAGAGAAAAAAGGCATCAACTGGTTAACCAAGCTTTTTAATGAGATTTTAAGGTCAAAGAAGATGCCTGATGAGTGGAGAAAGAGCACCTTGGTACCTATCTACAAGCAGGGACGGATCCAGAAATGTTAACGTGAGGGGGGGGGCAATAACATATATAATATTAAAGAAATATGCAAATAAATTATAATGTAAGATGGATTACAAAAATATACCGATAGAGAATATATATTTAAAGTACAAACAAAATAAGCATACTTTTACTAACGAAGTGGTACACGTCGATTCTTCATATCATAAAATTCATCGATAATAGAATCGGTGTCAAATCTTTCAGCAATCTTCTTCTCAATGTAAATCAAAAGACAATTAGCAAGAAATTCATCTTTCATTTTATTTCTGAGTCTATTCTTCACAATATTCATAGCTGAAAAAGATCTCTCAGTTGTAGCAGTTGAAACAGGGAGAGTTAATACCAAGCGAATCAAACGATCAATCAAAGGATATGTTAAAGACTTTCCTGTCTTCGTTAATCCTTGACATAACTCCGAAATTGTGCACAAGTTAGTTAACTCAACATGATTAGGAACATCAAGTTCATAATGTTGAGCTTGCATTCTAATGTGAAATTTCTCTTGGTCACTGAAGTCACCTGGATAAAATCGTTCTACTAATTCACATACTTTGTTGACACTGAAGAACTTATAATTATCTCTGGGATCTAAAGTTGAACTTAAAGTAAGCAATTCCACCATATTATCATTGAATCTTCCATTAAGCTCTTGCAACTGTGTATCAATTACAGCCAGAAATAAATTAACACGGTAATGATGCTCCACCAAAATTTGGTCAACAATTTTGCGAGTTCGGCCTCTTCTAGGAATATGCAATGCATTCATATCAGGAACTTCAACTTCATGTTTCTCACAAAACAATATAACTTCTTTTATGAAAGCCTCCCAACTTGATTCTCTCATTCGTTGGATTAAAGTCTTG
>NC_029773.3:12746933-12804950 GCF_000817695.3 Arachis duranensis | reverse complement strand
AATTAGGATTTGCCTCATATCACACATGATTCATAGCTTCAGTCTATACTCTATAGCCATGCAAGATAAACTCAGTCATACTCACCCAAAATCTTCTTCTTCTCGGAATCTTCACAAAAAATCGCATAGCTCCCGTCATATTGTTGCTGAGTCCATCACCGCCTACCTATTCACAACTCCCATCTTCTTTCACAGCCAGGAACGGACCCACGTTTAATACAGAGGGGGCATTTGCCCCACAAATTTTTTTAAAAAAAAGAATTAATACTTATATACATATATACCACTTATTATATTATATTTGTCTCAAAATAAAATATAAATAGTTCTTTTGTATTTTATGTTAAAAAATATTTTGTTAAACTTAACACATAATAATAATTATATTGTTAAATTTGATTTAGTATGAAAAATAAATAAATACACTAAAAAATTAGTGATAATTAATATACTGTAATTATTTTGGTTAAAAAAATATATTATCTATGTATTAATATACTGTAATTATTTTGGTTAAAAAATTTATTTATACTATAAAAATTATAATAAGTAGATTTTATAATTAAATATAAGATAATAAAAAGTAAAATAATTGTTTAAAAATATATATAAAAAAATAATATTTAATCATGTTAAAAATAAAAAAAAGTCCTTATAAATATTTTTCATTATTTTAAATATTATACTATGTGTATGAAGTTATATTTTTATTATTTTAAATATTATAATAATAATTATATGTATATTTCTAGTTCTTATCAATATGTATTAGATAGTTCTAATTTTAAATTTTGAATATATCTAAACCAATTTAGATTGGTCAAGTGATCAACTTAGTCGTCCGCTTAAGTAAGTATATTGAGGGTTCGAATTCTGTCTCATATGTATAGCAACTTGTTGCCGGCCAATTGTAGATTCTTAAATGGAATTCAAATTCATGACGGATTAGTCCTTAACTTGTTGAGTATCGTGGAAAGCAAAAAAATATCTATACCTAAATTTTATTATATTTTTGTCCCCATTAGTAAATTTTTCTGGGTCCGTCACAGTTCATAGCTTATGTCATCATCGCTGCTCATTTCGTTACCGTCGCTGTTGAGCCCGTCGCCACCTTTCCCCTGTCGAGTCCCTTTTCTCTAGGTAAATTTTTCCTTCTCTCTCTCCCTCCCTCTCTCTCTCTCCTTCTCCCTTTCATTGTGAGTCTGTTAAATTCTTCTGTTCTTCTTCCACGGACTCATCACTTAGTCGCCTTCGCTATGAGCCCAAACGTTGCCGTTGCAGTTTCATCTGAGTCTGTCACCGAATAAAATAGAAATTTTATTCAAGTTAAAAATAGACATGCATGAAATCATTTTTGCATGTAATTTTTGAATTTTCTCATCCAAATTTGATCTATGTGGTTGAGTATTTTAGTATGGGATCATCATGGTTTTGTTGTGACACTAATGTGATAAAAGTTTCGGTAATTTCATAACTAATATATGAGATAGACCAGATTATTAAAGTAATAAGAGATATAACATTCAGATTTACGTGTAAAATTTATAAGAGGTTATCTAAAAAAAATATATATTTATAAGGGTTTTTTATTTAAATAAATTATTTGCTCTCCAATTTTACCTGAATCCCCTAAATGGTTTTCTTGAAGGTGAATCCCCTAAACCATATAATATATAAATTGTCCTAAGCTGGTGTGTTTTAATTAATATATAAATCATTGTACCCTAGGACGATTTATGCATGAATTGCATTGGTGAATAAGGCATAAATCGTCCCACCCTATTGTGTATTAGAAGTTACACATAAATCGTCCTAGGGTAGTATGAGTAATACGTTTTTACCTAAAACACCCTACCCTGGCACGATTTATGTGCTTCTTCCTAACCCTCAATCCCCTAGCACGATTTACGGGCAAATCCCAAACCCACAACCCCCTAGAACGATTTATGTGGAAAACTATCCCCCACCAACCCAGCACGATTTACGTGCATATATACCCCTCAGCAGCCTAGAACGATTCATGTGTACTGAGAACTTGTTTGGCCTTGCGATCTCGCAACTGGTCTTGTGTCATCCTCATCGTCAGATTCATCACCGATAACGGGTGGTTCCGAATCTGAATCATCATCACCAATGGCCTCAGCAACTGGATCCCTATCTCTGACCTCCATGAACGTAGTTGTACCATCCAATACCAGTCCCTCTCTCATTGTCGCTGCAAGCTCCCCTAAGGTTCGTACATCACCCAAGCAATCCCCGTCTTCAGCATGAACAGCCATTTCGGCTGCAAATGACGGAGATGAAACGTGGGCGGTGACGTCGTGACGATTTGGAACGGCACTTGAAGCACCATCTACCCTGACTATGGGCAGATTTGGAGTAGATCCACCAGAGCTACCCTCCACATCAGCCATTTTCACGAACAACTCCATAGCTCCCAAATCTGGAAATCTTGATTGACTGTGAAATATAACGTGAATGTCATCATCGCCTAACATCTCATATTTTCTGGTGAATATTCTAACCAACTTGAAAATTTCTTAAACCAAGAAGATTGAAAATATCGACGGTGATTGTTATTACCAGAAGCTGGATAGCTAATATTTGTTGGTTGGTATGGCCCAGCTATTATGTATGCTCTACGAATTTTATCACGTTCATTAACATTATACTGCCAAATTGGACGTCGCTTTCCTGGATCCCTTTCTAGTAAAGAGATATCAACATCTCTTTCTAATCTTGGAACTTTGGCTTTTTGTTGATGTGTATTTTGAGTAAAATTAGAGAGTTCACTTACTTGAACTTCTTGTGAAACAAGATTAGAGGGTTGACTTGTTTGAACTCCAACATCATCAGTAACTTTTCTCTTAAAAATTGCATCAATTTTACTTTGCTTTTTCATCATAATAGTAATACCTTTGCTAATTGGCAATTGCTATGATTGAAAATTTGAAGACCGAAGCCGAGATGTAAGGGTGTGCAGCGGCAGCGTGCTCCAAGAGAAGAGAAAACAAAACGTTTTCAACAGGAACATAAGAGAATGTCACATGTAATGTGAGTGTTTGTTATTTGGGAGTTTAAAAAAATTTAAAAACCATTATATTTTATTTAGGTTGGGCCTTTTAGTTTATACTACTATTTTTTTTTTAAAGTAGGGGGCCCAGGCCTCTACTTGCCCCCCATGTATCCGTCCCTGTCTACAAGAATAAGGGGGATATACAAAGTTGCGGAAACTATAGAGGGATTAAGCTTATGAGTCATACTATGAAGTTATGGGAAAGGGTAATAGAACAGAGGTTGAGAAAAGAGACACAAGTAATAGAGAACCAATTTGGATTTATGACAGGAAGATCTACCACTGAAGCGATATACCTATTAAGAAGGATGATGGAGAGGTATCGTAGTAGTAAAAGGGATCTACATATGGTGTTTATTGATTTGGAAAAAGCGTATGATAGGGTACCAAGGGAGGTCTTATGAAAGGTTTTAGAAAAGATGAGAGTAAGGATCGCATATATTCGGGCAATTAAAGACATGTATGATGGGGCCACAACTAGTGTGAAGACTCAAGGTGGTGTGACAGAGCAATTCCCTATTGGTATAGAATTACACCAGGGATCATCCTTAAGTCCATACCTTTTCACATTAGTCTTGGAATTACTCACAGAGCACATCCAAGAGCCTGTGCCATAGTGCATACTTTTTGCCGATGATATCGTTCTTATGGGAGAGTCAAGGGAAGACCTCAATAAGAAGATGGAGTTATGGAGAGAAGCTTTAGAAGTGTATGGTCTGCGCATAAACCATAGTAAGACGGAATATATGGAATGTAAGTTCAGTTTGAGAAGGGAAAACCCCAATATAGAGGTGAAGATTGGAGAAAACATCCTAGAAAAAGTTAAAAGTTTTAAGTATCTTGGGTGCATCATACAGGATAATGAAGAGATTGAACAGGATGTAAATCATAGGATCCAAGCAGGTTGGTCAAAATGGCGGAGTGCATCTGGTTTTATATGCGACAAAAAAGTGCCTTTAAAACTTAAAGGTAAATTCTATTGCACTGTCATAAGACCGGCTATGCTGTATGGTACAGAGTGTTGGGCGGCTAAAGGGGAGCACGAACATAAGCTGAGTGTGGCAGAGATGAAGATGTTGAGATGGATGAGTGGTCATACGCGATTGGATAAAATAAGGAATGAAGATATAAGGGAGAGAGTTGGAGTAGCACCCATTGTGGAAAAAATGGTTGAATCGCGTCTCAGGTGGTTTGGACATGTGAGAAGAAGACCGATAGAACATCCAGTCAGGAGGGTGGATGAGATGGAAGATGGACAAAGGACGAAAGGCAGAGGAAGACCTAAGAAGACCATCCATGAGGTGGTCAAACAAGATCTACATGTAAACAGTCTCTCTGTAGACATGATACATGACAGAGCACAATAGCGTCGTTTGATTCATATAGCCGACCCCACTTAGTGGGACAAGGCTTTGTTGTTGTTTGTATATATAGGGAGAAAATATTATTTTTAAATAATAAACATAAAAATTAATTATTTTTATTTGTTCAATAAATTTAACACATAATCAAAATGTAAAAGTATATACATTAAATTTTTCAAAGTTTTAGATAATAAATATTAAAATTAACCATTAGTAAAAAATTAAACTCTTGCGTATGAAAACAATAACTAAAAAACTTATTATTTGATTTTTTGTATCTACGGAGAATTTGGTCTTCTTAGCCGACGAAGACCTTTGTCCCTACTACCTTTTTGTAAAAGTAATCTAATTTTATAAATCTTTTCTAGCGTTATCTATAACGTCAGGACAAAGCCAACATAGTTTCAAAGTGCGAGCAAAAATATTAGTGTATTACTAATTTTACAACAAAAATGTGCTACATATCACACCCTCATTACAATAGAAATCAAATTTTTTCCTCCAAAATTAAAGAGTTCTCCCCTCCATATTAGTAATTTGACAAATCAAAATATGTCACCATATATTTTTTATTATAATTAAAATAAAATTTTTTCTTGACTTCTAAAATTAACAAACTCCCCCTCTCATTCTTCTTTTTTATCTTTTTCTCTCTTTTCTGTCATTTTCTATTTTTCTCTACCTTCCTGTTCTACAAAAAATAAAATTAACAACATAATATAATTTAAATAAAAAATACTATTATATGCATATTTTTTTATCTAGTTTAAATTTTTACTGCTTATCTTTCTAATCTATATTTTTACTTCTTTTTTTTCAAATGATTATTACATATAATTTAAAAAAATAATCATGTTGTGATTAAAAGTTAGAATCAAGATTCAATTATTTTTAAAAAAATAAATTTGAGTTAATTTTATAACTATCAATATAAATTTTTTTATACCAATATCTAATTATATTTTTATATATGAGAAAAATATTATCTTTAAATAGCAAGCATAATTAATTATTTTTATTTGTACAACAGACTTAACACCTAATCAAATATAAAAGTATACACGTTAAATTCTTTTTTAGAGTAAAGGACAAATAGGTCTCTGACCTTTTTTTCCGGACATTTTTGTCCTCGAGGAAGGGAAAATACATTCAAGTCCCTCACCCCCCGAAAAACGTGGATATTTTAATCCTTCCGTTGAGTTCAGGCGTTTGGACTGGACGGAAAAGTCTGACCTGGCCGTGACGGAGGCCACGTGGCAGGGAGCATTTCGAAACAGGACATATAAGTCTCTGGAGACAAAAACAACGTCGTTTTTGTAACCTCCCCCAATCCTTCAAATTTCTCAGCCCTTTTTCTTCTTCCTTCGTCCTTTTTCCCTTCCATTCTTCTTCCTCGGCCCCTGCCTCCATCACTGCCGCACAGCGGCGCCTCCGTCAGCCACCATCAACGTCGGCGACCTCCTCATTCCTCTCTTTTGAGTAGCTGTTGGCCTTGTGAGCGATCCTTAGGAGTATCTATCTCATCCAGCATGTCATCCCATCCACTGTCTTGGCCCTTGATGTTCCTGTAACATTGATCCATACGACGCTCCAGCTAGTCTAGTCAGGCCATAAGCTTGAGCCCTAGCTCTTGAGTCATGAGACCCTGAAAACCAGAAGGTGATGCAGCTGGTAGTGAGGTAGGAGGCTGTGGTGCTTGGTGCACGAAATTGTGATCATCAACTTCGCACAACTAACCAGCAAGTGTACTGAGTCGTCCAAGTAATACCTTACGTGAGTAAGGGTTGATCCCACGAAGATTGTTAGTATGAAGCAAGCTATGGTCATCTTGTAAATCTCAGTCAGGCGGATTATAATGGTTATAATGGTTTTCGAAAATATAAAAATAAATAAAGCATAAAATAAAGATAGAGATACTTATGTAATTCATTGGTGGGAATTTCAGATAAGCGCATGGAGATACTATGTTTCTTCTGAATCTCTGCTTTCCTACTGCTTTCATCCAATCCTTCTTACTCCTTTCCATGGCAAGCTGTATGTTGGGTTTCACCGTTGTCAATAGCTACCTCCCGTCCTCTCAGTGAAAATGGTCCAAATGCTCTATCACAGCACGGCTAATCATCTTTCGGTTCTCGATCATGTCGGAATAAGATCCATTGATCCTTTTGCGTCTATCACTACGCCCAACACTCACGAGTTTGAAGCTCGTCACAGTCATCCCATCTCAGATCCTACTCGGAATACCACAGACAAGGTTTAGACTTTTCGGATCTTAGGAATGGCTGCCAATAATTCTAGCTTATACTATAAAGATTCTGATTAAGGAATCCAAGAGATACACGCTCGATCTAAGGTAGAACAGAAGTGGTTGTCAGGCACGCGTTCATAGGTGAGAATGATGATGAGTGTCACAGATCATCATATTCATCATGTTGAAGTACAGTGAATATCTTAGAATAAGAATAAGTTGAATTGAATAGAAAAACAATAGTGATTGCATTAATACTCGAGGAACAGCAGAGCTGCACACCTTAATCTATGGTGTGTAGAAACTTCACCGTTGAAAATACATAAGAACATGGTCTAGGCATGGCCGAATGGCCAACCTCCACAAAAGTCTAAGATAGCATAAAACTGATCAAAGATCTGGTCAAAGACCAATGGTCAAAAAGACACTGAATACAATAGTAAAAAGTTCTATTTTTATACTAATCTAGTTACTAGGGTTTACAGAAATAAGTCTAAGTGTAGAAATCGACTTCCGGGGCCCACTTTGGTGTGTGCTTGGGCTGAGCTTGAGCTTTACACGTGAAGAGGCTTCTCTTGGGGTTGAACGCCAAGTTGTAACGTGTTTTTGGCTTTTAACTCTGGTTTGTGACGTGTTTCTGGCGTTTTACTCCAGAATGCAGCATGGAATTGGTGTTGAACGCCAGTTTGCATCATCTAAACTCGAATAAAGTGTCGAATATTATATATTGCTGGAAAGCCCTGGATGTCTACTTTCCAACTCAATTGAGAGCGCACCATTTGAAGTTTTGTAGCTCCAGAAACTACCTAAAAACAATGCCAAAAAGCGTATAAATTATCCGCTCATCAAACACCAAACTTAAATTGTTGCTTGTCCCCAAGAAAATGAAAATCAAATAGGATAAAAAGAAGAGAATATACTATAAATCCTAAAATATTAATGAATATTGGTTCTAATTAGATGAGCGGGACTTGTAGCTTTGTGCTTCTGAACAGTTTTGGCATCTCACTTTATCCTTTGAAGTTTAGAATGATTGGCATCCACAGGAACTCAGAGTTCATATAGTGTTATTAATTATCCTAGTTAAGTATGTTGATTCTTGAAAATAGCTACTTTTATGAGTCTTGGCCGTGGCCCTAAGTACTTTGTTTTCCAGTATTACCACCGGATACATAAATGCCACAGACACATGACTGGATAAACCTTTTCAGATTGTGACTTAGCTTTGCTAAAGTCCCCAGTTAGAGGTGTCCAGAGCTCTTAAGCACACTCTTTTTTCTTTGGATCACGACTTTAACCACTCAGTCTCAAGCTTTTCACTTGGACCTGCATGCCACAAGCACATGGTTAGGGACAACTTGATTTAGCCACTTAGGCCTGGATTTATTTCCTTGGGCCCTCCTATCCATTGATGATCAAAGTCTTGGATCATTTTTACCCTTGCCTTTTGGTTTTAAGGGCTATTGGCTTTTTCTGCTTGCTTTTTCTTTCTTTTTTTTTGCAAGCTTTTGTTATTCACTACTTTTTCTTGCTTCAAGAATCAATTTTATGATTTTTCATATTATCAATAATATTTTTCTTGTTCATCATTCTTTCAAGAGCCAACAATTTTAACATTCATAAACAACAAGATAAAAAATATGCACTGTTCAAGCATTCATTCAGAATTAAGAAATGTGAAGGATTCATGGAATTATTCATAGCCTTAAGACATAGTTACTAAATATTAATGATCATATAATAAAGATATAAACATAGACAAACATGAAGCTCAAAAACTGAAAAAAAAAACAGAGAGATAAGAACAAGGAAGTTAAGGAATGAGTCCATCTTAGTGATGGTGGCGACTTCTTCTTGAAGGACCAATGGTGTTCTTGAGCTCCTCTATATCTCTTTCTTGCCTTTGTTGCTTGATCCCTAGTGATTTTGGTGCTCCTATCCTTAGTTGCTCCTAATAATTGTGTGGAGGAAAATGTATCCCCTGAGGTATCTTAGGGATTTCTTGATGAGGGAATTCCTCATGCTCTTGTTGAGGTCCATGAATGGGCTCTCTTGTTTGCTCCATCCTTTTCTTAGTGATGGGCTTGTCCTCTTCAATGAGGATGTCTCCTTCTATGACAACTCCAGCTAAGTAGCATAGATGGTAAATGAGATGAGGAAAAGCTAGCCTTGCCAAGGTGGAGGGCTTTTCGGCTACTTTGTAGAGTTCTAGAGAGATGACTTCATGAACTTCTACTTCCTCTCCAATCATGATGCTATGGATCATGATGGTCCGATCCACAGTTACTTCGGATCGATTGCTAGTGGGGATGATGGAGTGTTGGCTGAACTCCAACCATCCTCTAGCCACAGGCTTAAGGTCCAGTCTTCTCAATTGAACCAGCTTGCCTTTTGAGTCTCTTTTCCATTGAGCTCCTTCCACACATATGTCCATGAGGACTTGGTCCAACCTTTGATCAAAGTTGACCCTTCTAGTGTAGGGGCGTGCGTCTTCTTGCATCATAGGCAAGTTGAACGCCAACTTTACGTTCTTCGGACTGAAATCTAAGCATTTCCCCCGAACCATTGTAAGCCAATTCTTTGGGTTTGGGTTCATGCTTTGATCATGGTTCCTAGTGATCCATGCGTTTGCATAGAACTATTGAACCATTAAGATTTCGACTTGTTGAATGGGGTTGGTGAGGACTTCCCAACCTCTTCTTTGGATCTCATGTCAGATCTCCGGATACTCATTTTTCTTGAGCATGAAAGGGACCTTAGGGATCACCTTCTTCTTGGCCACAACTTCATAGAAGTGGTCTTGATGGGCTTTTGAGATGAATCTCTCCATCTCCCAAACTCAGAGGTGGAAGCTTTTGCCTTCCCTTTCTTCTTTCTAGAGGTTTCTCTGGCCTTAAGTGTCATACATGGTTATGGAAAAACAAAAAGCAACGCTTTTACCACACCAAACTTAGAAGGTTTGCTCGATGCTTTTACCACACCAAACTTAGAATATTGCTCGCCCTCCAGCAAAAGAAGAAAGAATAGAAGAAGAAGAAGATATGGAGGATAGGGAGAGAGATGTGTATTCGGCCAAGGGGGAGAAGAGAAGGTAGTGTTGTGTGAAAATGAAGAAGGATGGAGGGGTTTATATAGTGGAGGGAGAGGGGTTTATGGTTCGGTCATGTAGGGTGGTTTTGGGTGGGAAAGAGATTTTGAATTTGAAGGTAGGTGGGGTTTATGGGGAAGAGTAGATGGATGTGAGTGGTGAAGAGGTGATAGGGAAGAGAGATTGAGGTGATTGGTGAAGGGTTTTGGGGAAGAGTGTTTATATGAAAAGGTGTGAGAGAGAGGGAGAAGGTAGGTGGGGATCCTGTGGCGTCTACAGATCCTGAGGTGATCCTGTGGGGTCTACAGATCCTGAGGTGTCAAGGATTTCTCATCTCTGCATCCTTTAGGCGTGTAAAATGCCCTCTGTATGCAATCCTGGCGTTCAATGCCAGACTGATGCTTGTTCCTGGCGTATGTAGCTTGTTTCTGGCGTTTAACGCCAGCCTGATGCTTGTTTCCGGCGTTAAACGCCAGCTTGGTGCTTGTTTCTGGCGTTAAACGCCAGACAGATGCTTGTTTCTGGCGTTTAAACGCCAGACAGCTCTTCCTCCAGGGTGTGCTTTTTCTTTTGCTGTTTTTTATTCTGTTTTTAATTTTTGCAATTGTTTTGTGACTCCACATGATCATAAACCTAATAATACATAAAAGGACAATAGAAATATATATAAATAAATAAAAATTGGGTTGCCTCCCAATAAGCGCTTCTTTAATGTCAATAGCTTGACAGTGAGCTCTCATGGAGCTTCACAGATGTTCAGAGCATTGTTGGGACCTCCCAACACCAAACTTAGAGTTTGAATGTGGGGGTTCAACACCAAACTTAGAGTTTGGTTGTATCCTCCCAACACCAAACTTAGAGTTTGATTGTGGGGGCTTTGTTTGACTCTGTATTGAGAGAAACTTATCGTGCCTCTTTTCTATGGTTGCAGAGTAATATCCTTGAGCTTTAAACACAAGGTAGTCTTCATTCAATTGAAGGACTAGTTCACCACTGTCAACATCAATCACAGCTTTTGCTGTGGCTAGGAAGGGTCTTCCAAGAATGATGGATTCATTCTCATCCTTTCTAGTGTCTAAGATTATGAAATCAGCAGGGATGTAAAAGCCTTGAACCTTTACTAACACGTCCTCTACCAATCCATAAGCTTGTTTTATTGACTTGTCTACCATCTCTAATGAGATTCTTGCAGCTTGTACCTCAAAGATCTCCAGTTTCTCCATTACATAGAGTGGCATAAGATTTATACCTGACCCCAGGTCACACAGAGCCTTTTCAAAGGTCATGGTGCCTATGGTACAGGGTATTAAGAATTTACCAGGATCTTGTTTCTTTTGAGGAAAAGTTTGTTGAACCCATGTATTTAGTTCACTAATGAGCAAGAGAGGTTCACCTTTCCAAGTCTCATTACCAAACAACTTGGCATTCAGCTTCATGATGGCTCCTAGATATTGAGCAACTTGCTCTTCAGTTACATCTTCATTCTCTTCAAAGGAAGAATAATTCTCAGAGCTCATGAATGGCAGAAGAAAGTTTAATGGAATCTCTATGGTCTCTATATGAGCCTTAGATTCCTTTAGGTCCTTAATAGGGAACTCCTTTTTGTCTGGAGGACGCCGCATGAGGTCTTCCTCATTGGGATTCACATTCTCCCCTTCCTCTTTGGATTCGGCCATTTTGATTATATCAATGGCCTTGCACTCTCTCTTTGGATTCTCTTCTGTATTGCTTGGGAGAGTACTAGGAGGAGTTTTAGTGATTTTCTTACTCAGCTGACCCACTTGTGCCTCCAAGTTTCTAATGGAGGACCTTGTTTCATTCATGAAATTTAAAGTGGCCTTAGATAGATCAGAGACTATATTTGCTAAGCTAGAGGGGCTCTGCTCAGAATTCTCTGTCTGTTGCTAAGAAGATGATGGAAAAGGCTTGCTATTGCTAAACCTGTTTCTTCCACCATTGTTATTATTGAAGCCTTGCTTCTGTGGATCCTTCCATGAGAAATTTAGATGATTTCTCCATGAGGAATTATAGGTGTTTCCATAGGGTTCACCCATGTAATTCACCTCTGCCATTGCAGGATTCTCAGGATCATAAGCTTCTTCTTCAGAAGATGCCTCTTTAGTACTGTTGGATGTATTTTGCAATCTATTCAGACTCTAAGAAATCATGTTGACTTGAGTCAACATTTTGTTCTGAGCCAATATGGCATTCAGAGCATCAATTTCAAGAACTCTCTTCTTCTGAGGAGTCCCATTACTTACAAGGTTCCTCTCAGAGGTGTACATGAATTGGTTATTTGCAACCATGTCAATGAGTTCTTGAGCTTCTGCAGGCATTTTCTTTAGGTGATTGGATCCACCTGCAGAATGGTCCAGTGACATCTTAGAGAACTCAGATAGACCATCATAGAATATATCCAGAATGGTCCACTCTGAAAGCATGTCAGAAGGACACTTTTTGGTCAACTGCTTGTATCTTTCCCAAGCTTCATAGAGGGATTCACCATCTTTCTGCTTGAAAGTCTGAACATCCACTCTAAGCTTGCTCAGCTTTTAAGGAGGAAAGAACTTGGCCAGGAAGGCCGTGACCAGCTTATCCCAAGAGTCCAGGCTATCTTTAGGTTGTGAGTCCAACCATGTTTTAGCTCTGTCTCTTACAGCAAAAGGGAAAATCATGAGGCTGTAGGCTTCAAGATCTACTCCATTAGTCTTAACAGTATCATAGATCTGCAAGAACTCAGTTAAAAACTGGTAGGAATCTTCTGATGAAAGTTCATGAAACTTGCAGTTCTGTTGCATTAGAGCAACTAGTTGAGGCTTCAGCTCAAAATTGTTTGCTCCAATGGCAGGGATTGAGATGCTTTTTCCATAAAAATTAGAAGTAGGTGTAGTATAATCACCAAGCATCCTCCTTGCGCCTCCACCATTGTTATTGGATTCGGCCATGTCTTCTTTTTCGAGATTCTCTGTAAGATTTTCTCTGATTTATTGTGCTTCAGCTTCTCTTAACTTGTTCTTTAGAGTTCTTTCAAGTTCAGGATCTGTTTCAACAAGAATGTCCTTGTCCATACTCCTACTCATATGAAAAAGAAGAGAACAGAAAAGGAAGATGAATCCTCTATGTCACAGTATAGAGATTCCTTTATGTGAGTAGAAGAAGAAAAGAATAGAAGAAGGATGAGAAAAATTCGAACATAGACGATAAGAGAGAGTTCGAATTTTTAGATGAAGAGAAGAGTGTTAGTAATTAAATAAATAAATAGAAGAAGATGAGAGAGAGAGAAATTCGAAAATTAAGAGAAGAAATAAAATTAAAATTAAATTTTGAAGCAATTAGTTAATTAAAAGAATTTTGAAAAAGTGGAAGGTGATTTTCGAAAATTAGAGAGAGAAAAGTAGTTAGGTGGTTTTGAGAAAGATAAGAAACAAACAAAAAGTCAATTAGTTAGTTGAAAAAGATTTGAAAATCAATTTTGAAAAGATAAGGAGTTAGAAAAGATTTTTTAAATTAATTTTGAAAAAGAGATGATTTAAAAAAAAGATATGATTAAAAATATATGATTGAAAAGATATTTTGAAAAAGATTTGAAAAGGAAATTAAAAAGATTTGATTTTTAAAATTAAAATTGATTACTTGACTAATAAGAAACTAAAAGATCTGATTCTAGAATTTAAAGATTGAACCTTTCTTAACAAGAAAGTAACAAACTTCAAATTTTTGAATCAATCACATTAATTGTTAGTAAAGTTTTCGAAACTTATGAAATAAAATTAAGAAAAAAATTTGAAAATCAATTTTTTTTAAAAAAAATTCGAAAATACAAAAGAAAAATGAAAAAGATTTGATTTTGAAAAAGATTTTGAAAAGATAGGATTTTTAAAATTGAAATATTGACTTGACTAATAAGAAACAACTTATTTTAAAATTTTTGACTAAGTCAACCCAAAAATTTCGAAATTTATGAGAGAAATAAGGAAAATATATATATATATATATTTTGAATTTTTAATGATGAGAGAGAAAAACACAAAAATGACTCACAACATGAAAAATTAAGATCAAAACAAAGAAAACATGCAAGAACACTATGAATGTCAAGATGAACACCAAGAACACTTTGAAGATTAAGATGAACATCAAGACTTATTTTTGAAAAATTTTCAAGAAAAGAAAAACATGCAAGACACCAAACTTAGAAATTTTTCATGTTTAGACACTATGAATGCAAAAATGCATATGAAAAATAACAAAAGACACAAAACAAGAAAATATGAAGATCAAACAAGAAGACTTACCAAGAACAACTTGAAGATCATGAAGAATGCAATGCATTAATTTTTTTCGAAAAACGCAAGAATTTTAAAAACATGCAATTGACACCAAACTTAAAAATTGACACTAGACTCAAACAAGAAACACAAAATATTTTTTAATTTTTTAATTTTTTTAAGTTTTTTTTTTGGATTTTTCGAAAATTATATTTTGGAAAAACTAAAAAGCTTTCAAAAAATTTTGAAAGATTTTTGAAAACTTTTTGACAAGAAAATTACCTAATCTGAGCAACAAGATGAACCATCAGTTGTCCAAACTCAAACAATCCCCGGCAACGGCGTCAAAAACTTGGTGCACGAAATTGTGATCATCAACAATGGCGCCAAAGACTTGGAGCTCTCAAACGTGAATCACACTTTGTCACAACTTCGCACAACTAACCAGCAAGTGCACTGGGTCGTCCAAGTAATACCTTACGTGAGTAAGGGTCGATCCCACGGAGATTGTTGGTATGAAGCAAGCTATGGTCATCTTGTAAATCTCAGTCAGGCGGATTCTAATGGTTATAATAGTTTTCGAAAATATAAAAAAAATAAAGCATAAAATAAAGATAGAGATACTTATGTAATTCATTGGTGAAAATTTCAGATAAGCGCATGAAGATACTGTGTTCCTTCTGAATCTCTACTTTCCTACTGCTTTCATCCAATCCTTCTTACTCCTTTCCATGGCAAGCTGTATATTGGGTTTCACCGTTGTCAATGGCTACCTCCCATCCTCTCAGTGAAAATGGTCCAAATGCTCTGTCACAGCACGGCTAATCATCTGTCGGTTTTCGATCATGTCGGAATAAGATCCATTGATCCTTTTGCGTCTGTCACTACGCCCAACACTCGTGAGTTTGAAGCTCGTCACAGTCATCCCATCTCAGATCCTACTCGAAATACCACAGACAAGGTTTAGACTTTCCAGATCTTAGGAATGGCTACCAATAATTCTAGCTTATACCACGAAGACTCTGATTAAGGAATTCGAGAGATACACGCTCGATCTAAGGTAGAACGGAAGTGGTTGTCAGGCACGTGTTCATAGGTGAGAATGATGATGAGTGTCACGGATCATCACATTCATCATGTTGAAGTGCAGCAAATATCTTAGAATAAGAATAAGTTGAATTGAATAGAAGAACAATAGTGATTGCATTAATACTCGAGGAACAGCAGAGCTGCACACCTTAATCTATGGTGGTAGAAACTCCACCGTTGAAAATACATAAGAACATGGTCTAGGCATGCCCGAATGGCCAGCCTCCACAAAAGTCTAAGATAGCATAAAACTGATCAAAGATCTGGTCAAAGACCAATGGTAAAAAAGACACTGAATACAATAGTAAAAAGTTCTATTTATACTAATCTAGTTACTAGGGTTTACATAAATAAGTCTAAGTGCAGAAATCCACTTCCAGGGCCCACTTTGGTGTGTGCTTGGGCTGAGCTTGAGCTTTACACGTGAAGAGGCTTCTCTTGGGGTTGAACGCCAAGTTGTAACATATTTTTGGCGTTTAACTCTGGTTTGTGACATGTTTCTGGCGTTTTACTCCAGAATGCAGCATAGAACTGGCGTTGAACGCCAGTTTGCGTCATCTAAACTCAAATAAAGTGTGGATTATTATATATTGTTGGAAATCCCTAGATGTCTACTTTCCAACGCAATTAAGAGTGCGCCATTTGGAGTTTTGTAGCTCCAGAAAATCCATTTCGAATGCAAAAAGGTCAGAATCCAACAACATCAGCAGTCCTTTTTTAGCATGAATCAGATTTTTGCTCAGATCCCTTAATTTCAGCCAGAAAATACCTGAAATCGCAGAAAAATACACAAACTCATAGTAAAGTCCAGAAATGTGAATTTTACATAAAAACTAATCAAAACATCCCTAAGAGTAGCTAGATTCTACTAAAAACTACCTAAAAATAATACCAAAAAGCGTATAAATTATCCGCTCATCAGTGCTGTCGTGGTAGGCTGCCCCTCAGATATCAAGAAGTTAGATGTATCATCTGCCGGGACTCCTATGTCGGTATTAGAGAAGAGACCAGTGCTCTCTTTAGCTGGTTGTTTCTCTTTCCCAGTAGATTTCTTTTGCTTTGGCAGGTCACAAGTAGCTCACAAGCAAGACCTCTACACAATTCACACTCATACAATGCAACCATTCAAAACTATACAGTGGTGGAATTGAATGAAGAATGAGTGATGCACATTGACAAAAAAACTAAAGTTGATAAATCTCAAGTAAAAATTTGAATATACATGTGGTCATTCATGTAATTCACATTGCAAAAAGAGGTTGAATGAAGAAGTATACATCAAACATCAAAGCATCACACAAACACTCTTAAAAAATGAGTGGAAATAAGGAATATAAAGCAGCTTAGTGAAATATAAGAATGGAAAATCTCAACTAAACAGAGAAATGACAAGCCAAGCTAGTGATTAATTGGCCTTGGCAACATTCAAAGCGAAAAGTGTGCATACCATGTCAATTAATCAAAGTGAAAATTGAGTTTTGAAAACAAAACTTTTCTAAAATTTGGCAGCATCTCAGTATTACATAGTACATTTCCCAAAGTTAAACAAACAATGAATTCAACAGTCAATTATAGGTAGAGAGTGTAGATCAAATAATCAAGTCTCACTGAATCAAAATTAAAGTTCAATATGCATTAAGAACTCAGCATCATTAAGCAAGAACAAATACAAGTAACATAAACCATAATCAAGCATAGTAAAAACCAAGTAGCACAATCAACATAAGTACAGCACAATGGCTTGAAATACAATACAGAGAACAAAAGTACCAGATTCAAGCAACAATTCTCATCGAGTTTAACAATTATATCAAAAGTAAGCTACATGAAACCTAACAAAAGTGATCATTGAATTAAAGCAATTAGCTCATTTTAAAATAGAGATGTGGCATCAGACAGCAAAATGAGCACATAAGAGTTCATTGTTAACCAAAACAGGCAGTGAGAATTTACACAGCAGCAGTGTAAAACATCAGTCTCAGCAATTTCCATTAACCAACCCTAATCCTAACAACTCAAGAACAATTGAACAAACTAAATATAATGAACTACAAACACTGATTGCACAGACAGCAGCATTAAGCAAGCAAGACCTAATCCACTATCCACGCCAGATTCTCTAACAACCTAATGTAACTAACTAATCTAACCTAATTGAAATTAGCTAAACAAAACTAACTAAACAATATTAATTAACTAATTGTAATAACATAGTGAATTAAACAGAGAGAAAGAAGACCTGGAAAGCACATGGGTGGTAATGAGAGAGAGAGAGAGAGGAAAGGATGGTTGGGCCCTAGTAGCGACGGTGGTGCACCGGTAGAGAGGCGGCGGCGCGGCGGCAGTGGGTTACCGAGAAGGTTGTCGCGGACGAACAGTGGGTGGAAGGATGGTGAGAAGAGAGAGAGACTAATGGGAGTAAGGGAGTGAGAAAGGGAAGAAGACGCGAAAAGAGAGGAAGGAGGAGGTCGCCAGTGTTGATGGTGGCTGACGGAGGCGCCGCTGTGCGGTAGTGATGGAGGCAGGGGCCGAGGAAGAAGAATGGAAGGGAAAAAGGACGAAGGAAGAAGAAAAGGGCAGAGAGTGATTTGAAGGATTGGGGGAGGTTACAAAAACGATGTCGTTTTTGTCTCTAGGGACTTATATGTCTTGTTTCGAAATGCTCCCTGCCACGTGGCTTCCGTAACGGCCAGGTCAGCGCCACCTCTGCCAGGTCAGACTTTTCCGTCCAGTCCAAACGCCTGAACTCAACGGAAGGATTGAAATGTCCACGTTTTTCGGGGGGTGAGGGACTTAAATATATTTTTCCTTCCTCGAGGACGAAAATGTCTGCAAAAAAAGGTCAGGAATCTATTTGTCCTTTACTCTTTAAATTTTAGATAACGAATGTTAAAATTTATTATTAGCAAAAGTTTAAACTCTTTCATATAAAAATAATAACTAAAAGATTTATTATTTAATTTTTTTCTCTACAGAGACCCTGATTTTCTTAGTCGATAAAATTTTTTGTCGCTTACAATTTTTTTATAAAAATAATTTAATGTTATAAATTTTTTGTTTCATAATCTATAATGTCATGACTGACGTAATTTTAAAAAATTTATATTTTTATAATGTTATTATAAATAAAAATACTAGTTAATTACAAAAAAGCTATTTCATATTAATCTTATCAATCATGTTACACTACACTTGTATAAAAAAGTCAATCATTAATTGATTATCATATAAAGCTATGTATTTGATATTTCATAATTTTTTTAAATTATACTGCTATAAATAAATTTAATTATTAACATTTTTGTTGTGACTTAACATTTTTGTAATTTACATAATCTATTGTTGGTGACTTGGTGTAGTGCTTATTAATTTGGTACAAGTACAAGAGAGAGGAATAAATAGGAATAAATTCTCAAAGATACCATTACAATACCAATTCTCAAGGTACCACTTCCGTAGTGTAAGTTGCATTTGTATTTTATTATTTTATATACACTATCTATTTAATAATTTAATTTACCTGCCCCGCAAGTTTCCCTTTTCCATTGCTTTCTTCTTTCTCCTTAATCCTCATTGATTTTTAATTTTTTCGGCACCTTGTGCTCTTTTTTTTTTTTTTGGTATAGACCTTATGGTCATTTAACCCTACAACAAAGTAATCTCTCTAAACTTCGCTTCTTTCCCAACCCAAATTACACAATAAAGCACAAATAGGCCCAAATTGTACCTCACACAAGGCCCATAAATAGGCCCACCAATGCGCCACCAATTAGACCCACCACTCGCGGGAACCAACGGGACATTTTGGCGGGAACAAACGTGCCACCCATTCCCGCGCAAAACAAAACCCCACTATATAAACACAACCCCAATTTTTTTCCCTTTCCCACCAAATTTTTATTTTATTTTATATTTATTTTTCATTAAAATCTCAGATCCAATTAAAAAATGAGATCTTCGTTAGAGGCTTCACCATCTTCATCATGCAGATCGAAGAAACACAAGGATCTGAGCTCAAAACTCGTTTCTTCAGATTCGGTTTCGCTCAATACCAAGACACCGGAGAAACCACCGGAGCTGACGCGCCACACGCGCCGCACGCGCAATCGGGGCGTAGCGCTCTCGTTGTCGGAGGTGCGGAGAGTTGCCAAGGGCCTCCAGGAGCAGCGCGGCCGTGAAACGACGTTGTTTGGCGACAAATCTGCGAGGAGGCAGATCGAGCTGCGTTCGCCGAGCAAACCCCAAAAAACCAGTTCCGATGAAGAAGAAGCCTTCAAGCTTCCCGAAAAGTAATATATCTAAGTCTTTGAACTTTGTTTATCTTATTTTTAATTTGTGATTTTTGGATTTGTGAATTTTTTTGTGTGTGTTTGCAGGTATGAGATTTTGGGCGAGTATTTTGCTAGGTTGGATTGTTCGATTCGACTGCTGCGCATGAAAGGAATGACACCGTCTTTCTCCAAAATCAGCCACAAGATTGAAAGTTTAACTGATAGGTATGAGTGTGTAATTGAAGTGATAATTGCTACTGCTAGGGTAATTTATTTCTAGAGAGATATTATTACATAATTTGTAGTTTTATGTTGGTGGTTTTAGATCTATGAGGACTAAAGAGTTTTGAGTTTCTTTATTTTTTAAAGTTACAGTTACCTTCTGCTTCGTTTATTTCATTTATTTTTTATTTTCTATAGTTTTTATGTTCAAATGTTGTTGGTTCAAGGTTTTTGATAGAAAAAATGATTTGTGATTTGTGGCTTGTTTAGGAGGTTTACACTTAGTCATTTGGCTCAGTTGAAATTCGTGTTGCCTGAGGCAATTGTGGCTAAGAAGGTGTTAGTGTTTGATGAGAAGACAAGTTGTATGAAGCCAGATCTGCATGTCACTATTAACTATGATGCGGTGGAGTATGCATCAAAGTTGCCAACCGAAGGCGGCCGGGGCATGCTGTTGAGGAAGTTGTTCCGTGCGCGGCTGAGAGATTTTGTTGAATCCCATCCTGGGGTATGCAAGTTTCTCCAACTACAGTGTTTGGTTGATAAAATTTATTTTTAACATTAACTTGTTGAATCACATTGCTTTGTGCTGGTTGCAGCATTGATTGCCTTTTTCAAGTTCAGAATTACATCAGTTACTTTTCCAATTTTATTTTCCCTCTTTACTTGTAAGAAACTAAGAATCATCCAATAGAATTCTAATGAATTAATGTTGAAAATATGAGATGTATGGTACTGGGAAATATAGCTTTTGATATATGGAAAACTCTATTTGGTGAATAGCACAATGACATGATGGTGTCATTATCAAAAGAAGTTTTTAATAGGTAGGAAATCTTGTAAGCTAGTGCTTTATTGATAACAGTTAGTACCGCAATCTCAATTTGATTGATTGCTCTTTTTTCTTAGATCATTTGTCATTTGATATAAAATGTGCTTCTACATCTAGGGAGATGAAATTCCGGAAGAAGCGCTACCCGAACCATTCAACCCAAAGCAACATCGTCTATCAGACATATTGACAAGGCCTTTCTCATCTAAGGCGACAATATCGGATGCAGATGCAGCTCACCCTTCAACAGTATCATCGGCAGTCATTCCGGATAATGACACTGAAATAGACTTGTTAGAACCTGTTAGGACATCAATTGAATCCCTTAACCAGCAACCATCAGCAGCCTCTCATGTGCCTCAATCTTTCAGAAGACGGTTCTCTCAGAGGTTGAAGGAAAATGGAACAGATAATAATGCACTGGAAAAATTGCCATCAGATTCATTGCAAACTGTGGTTTTACCGGATTCAGAGTCAGGCCTGAGTGATAGACCTACCTCAGAAGGAGCCAGTAATGAAGTATGCCTCACAAATTGTTCTTCATCTGGTGCTCCACTTGCTACTCCATGCAAAACCATTGAACATACAGAAAATAATGGGTCTCAAAAATGCTTTGATGCTGTGTCAACCCCAGCCAAATGTATTTCTACTCCAGCCAGCATAACACCTGCATTGCCTACGCCTCCTAAGAGACAATTCATGAGTCCAGAGGATAACTCTTCCACTACTACTAACAAGTTGGTTAGGCGCCCACCTCCATCGCTAAGGTCGTTGAAATTCGAAACTCCGGTTAAAAATAAGGAGGCAGAGAAAGAGAAATTTGAAACTCCAGTTAAAAATAAGGAGGCAGAGGAAGAATATGATGATCTTTTGGATGTTCTCCCTGAGAGTCTTCTGCAATCGGTATGCCTTCTGCTTCCTTATAATGCTACATGAAGAAATATTTACAGATTAGCATTAATATCTGTTGGTTTTCTGATCAATTACACTGCTAAAATATGTTGTTGGCTTGTTGCAATATAGTGTTGCAGCTACTTTTTCGTCGGATATCCCTTCACATGAAAAACTCATTATTTTTAAATAATTTCATCAAATGTTTTCTATGGAATTAAAGCTACTTTTTCTGTCATGGTCTAAAAAATTTGAAATAAGGATTTGAAACTCTTTTATTTCATATTCTGCAATGCTGTTCATCTATTTCACGAGTAGTTCCACAGTTTTGGACCGAATATCTATCTAGCCTCATTTTATTCCATTGCTAGAGTCGGATCAAGAGTAACAATGCCTTTACTCTTTGCAGATTAGAGAAAAGGAAATACAAGCAATGGAGGAAAGAGATCCAGCTATTTCACAAGCAAAGAGACGGCGAAAAATGATCGCTGGCCTACCTAAGATCTTTAACATGATTCACCTCTTAAGGCCCTGTTCTATAATAAAAAAAATGATTGACTATTTTCCAGCTTCCCCCACTCTAAATTTACTTTCTTTATTCTATTATTCTCAGGCGAAGTAGAAGAACAATTGAATTTGTTGCTTGAACTAGCACCAGAATGGATTTCTGAGAAGTTGGCCTCTAGTGGAGATTTCCTTTTCTGGTGAGTTTCTTTGGTACAAGTATAACATACTCCATATTCTTAGTAAGCAATTCTAACTATGTAACATGCACTTTTCAATTGTTCTGATAATATTTTGGGTCTAATTTGCAGCATAAATAAAATGGTGGACGCCGTGACCATACGCGCATCACTTCAAGAAGCAAAATGAACAAGAATGGGAGAATGTTCTCAGAATTGTAGTTAAAGGTTTCACAAAGGACATGATTACGTTTCATTTCTTTGGTCTGAGTTGTACATCAGTAAATGTTAGAACTATTCCTGAGATAAGTAGCTATTGGCATATGCACAAAACCTCTTTTTTTTAGTAAATGGTGTTCAACACAGTCCCTTGCTCCCTTTGGTATTTTTCCCGTTAGTGGTGTCAGAAAGGCAAGAGAGAGCTTTGTGTATATTCAAATACACTTTTTTATTTTTAATATTGGATTAACAAGGTGTTTTTCTAAATTGTAATCTACTGTAATATTTTTTTAAAATGTGGGATGATTTAATGTATGGAATACAAATCAGACTGTCCGATTTTTAAGAGGTACAGAAATCGGATTGTTCGATTTCTGGACTCGAACTGTCCGATTTGTGTTGAAAAAATTAAAAAAAATTTTAAACACAAATCGGAGGGTCCGATTTACGTACCTCCTATAGTTTTTGATGGGTTTGAAAAATTCTAATTTAATTTGATGATGAACAAATATTATTAAAAACAATTAATTACAAAATTATTAATTTGATCTTAATTCATATTTGCTTAATTAATAATTTTGTGTGTGCAGATTTGTTATTGGGCCGAAAATAAAAGATAAATATTGCAAGCCTAATATATTTAAAACCATTCAGCCTTGTTTAAATGTTTCCTCTATTATGTGGCTGAAGTAATTTGTGATTATTTGGGCCAGAATCCAAACATTATCATAGGCCCAAATTAAAGTTAACATTTAGTATTAATATAAAAATCCTTTGATCCAAATTAATGGTTACAATACTTGGGCCAAAATTGAACTATTATTACTACAAGCCCAAGTTAATCATTTTTGCTATACACCCAACGCATGATCCGTGTTATTGTTTTATGCCTTTAATGGATCTCACACTTCACCATGTGATGGAATTCAAATTTCATTAGAGTGAAGTTAATAAATGCATGAGAACTATGAGAGAGAAAGTGTCATTGATTTGATTGAGGACATCAATGCTAAACTGCAAGGGAAGTAAAAGCAATTCCATTTCAATTAATTTGATTCATTTAATTGCTTTTCTTCTAGCTTTATCTTCTCTCTCATCTCTTTCTTCTCTTCGGTCATATCACAGATGAAATTATAGAAGCTAAGTTGAGCTACCAAAAGAAAGAAGGAGCTACATGCATCAAGACCATCGAACTGATGGCAAGAAAACATAAAAAATATAGTGGCTGAGATTCTTATCACTTATGGTAAGATATGATGATGAAATCTTGACTTCTCCATACCAAAAATGGTTGAAGGAGATTCGACCAGCAAGGAGAAGATCCTTGGAGAGATGACTTGTCACTGCTTTTGGGTTCACTCATCACAGAAGGTAGCTAGGGTGACTACGTGAGGGAAGAAGCAAAAGTGGAGCAGAAGAAGCCATCATCATCATGAAGTATCAAGGGCCAGAAATTCATCTTAGAGAGCAAGCCAAGGATGGAGCGCTCGGATTGATGAAGTTTGATGACCAAGGAAGGACTAGAGATAATTGCATATTGGGTTTTGTTCTTGGAGAAGAAGAAGGTGGCTTGGTTTTTAGCTTCAAATGTGGAGGCTTCCCTCTTCTATAAAAAGAGAGAACAGCCACGGTTTGGAGCAAGGAGAAAGAAGTTAGAGTGTAAGGCACAGAGTTCTCAGAGCTACCTGAGCTAACAGTTTTTCTTCTCCTTCAATGTATTCTGTTTTGAATTTTTCTGTTTAATTTTGTCATGTCTTGAGTCTCATGGAAAAAAGGCAGACAGTGAGGTCTGTATGAAAAAGCCATAGAGCGAAAAAAAGTAGAGTGTAAAATTAAAAGAAAAAGCCATAGATGTCTTTAGAGATCTTTTGTACATCTATGTTGTGTTTCATGATTCTGTGGGAATCCCCTTGTAAGTTGGGTTAGCACTTTACAATCTGTAATCAAGAAGATTATAGTAAAATTCCATCATTGTTGTGATGGAGATTGGATGTAGGCTGCACTGCACTTAGCAGCTGAACCAGGATATATCTAGGTGTAATTTTCTCTCTTCTCTACTTCATTTCTATTTTTACTGCACAGGAGCTAAAACTGAAATTATCTTATGCCAAGTGGCGAGACAAAAATAAAAGTCTCGTGGCTAGGGATGAGACAAAAAAAAAAGTCTCCTGAAGTCATTTCAAAGACCAGCAAGTGTTATTGAGCAAAAAAGGGGGCTAAGATTCAACCCCCTTCTCTTAGCCACTGAAAACCATCAATTGGTATCAGAGTTTGGTCTCAAAGAGATCAAGCTTTGCAGCTTGGAGAAAAGATCCAGATGGCAGAAAGTAGTGGCTCAAATCTTGTGTCCTACAACCTTACAGAAGGACAGTCAAGCAACAGACCGCCTCTTTTCAATGGGAAAAATTACACCTATTGGAAGGAGAGAATGAAGATATTTATGCAAGCAGTAGATTACAGACTATGGAAGATTATCCTGGAGGATCCTCAATTTCCAACTAACACAAGTGCTGAAGGAGTAGTCACTCTTAAACCAAAAGCAAGCTGTACCGAGGAAGATAGAAAGAAGGTGGAGCTAAATGCCAATGCTATAAATCTACTCAATTGCGCTATCAGCTTTGAGGAATACTGACGGGTATCAAGATGCACAACATCAAAAGAAATATGGGATAAACTGCAAATCACTCATGAAGGAACCACCATTGTGAAGAAGACTCAGATAAACATGTTAAACAGAGAGTATGAAATGTTTGCAATGAAGGAAGGAGAATCCATTGATGAACTGTTCGAACAGTTCAACACCATTATTGTTGGTTTGGATGCTATGGGAATAACACATTCTGATTCTGTGCTTGTGAGAAGAGTGTTGAGATGTCTCACTAAAGAGTGGGAAACAAAAGCTTTAATTATTTCTGAGAGTAGTAACCTAGATTCCATGACATGTGATGATTTAAGAGGAAACTTACTTGCTTTTGAAAATACTTATTTGAAAAAAGATCCAAAAAAGAAAGGAATTGCTTTTTCTTCTGTAACTAACCCCCTGGATGATGAATCCAGTGATAATTCCTCTAAAAATGAGTTTGTGTTGTTTGCCAAAAAATTCAGGAAAATGGTGAAGTTCAAAGGGAAAGACAAAGGTAACAGCTCAAGGAAAATGAAGAAAGACCTAAGCAAAGTAACTTGTTACAACTGCAAGGAAATGTGACATTTCAAATCTGATTGTCCTAAGCTGAAGAAGGAGGAGAAGCCAAAAGGAGGAAAGAAGAAGGGACTGATGACTTCATGGGAAGACTTGGAAAATGACTCAGACAATATGAAGAATCAGAAACCAAGTCACAACCTTATCTCATGGCAGATCACAAAGATCAGGTAGTCTTTCACAACCCTAACACTGAAGATCTTCATCTTATGATATACCACCTTTCTGGAAAAATAAGATGTTTTCTCCTTGATAACCAAGATCTTGAATAACAAATTATCATTCTTAAAACTGAAAATGATTTTCTCAAGGAAAAGTTAAGGGAGGCCAAAACTGCTTGTGATCTTATTGAAGAAAATAAGCAGTTAAAAGCCCAACTTAGAAGTTGTGAAAGTAACCATTCTGTTGTTGCATATGTAAATTGTTTTAAGGAGAATGAAGAGTTGCTGAAAAAGATTAAAAATCTTGAAAATGACTTAGCCAAGTTTACTCAAAGTTCTAAAAATTTAAATCAAATATTGGCTAGTCAAAAACCACTCTTTGATAAAGCTGGTTTGGGGTTTTACAAATCTGCTAAGAAACCTTCTTTTGAAAATAGAGCTTCATCTTCTAATGACACAAGGTTTCAAGATCCTACCTACTTTAACAAATCAGGAACTCCAAGGTTTTGTAGACTATGCAACCGAAATGGACATTTTTCCATTCAATATTTTTTTTGGTGAAAGAATGATTGGTGACAAAGTTTACAAAGTTGTTTTTGATTACAATGGTTTGGGTCATAGGAGATGGTTTAACGTGAAAGGATCCAAGAAAATTTGGATACCTAAGGTCACTTGAGCTTGTTTTGTAGATATGCCTAGCATCCAAACGGAAGGAAAATATGTACATAGACAGCGGATGTTCTAGGCACATGACCGGGAAGACAACCTTCTTCATAAAGCTTGATGAGTATGATGGAGGACTTGTCACTTTCGGTGATGATGGAAAAGGAAAGATAGTGACCGTTGGAAAAGTTGGTAAAAGCTTTTCGTCTTATATAAATGATGTTCTTCTTGTAAATGGTTTGAAACATAATTTACTTAGTGTAAGCCAATTGTGTGATTTAGGATTTGAAGTTATTTTTAGAAAATTTGTGTGTTTGGTTGTTTGTGAAAAAACTGGGGATATTCTTTTTGAAGCTAAAAGATGCAACAATGTGTATGGATTAACTCTTGAGGACTTGAAAGAACAAAATGTAACATGCTTTACTTCTCTTGAATCTGAAAAATGGCTATGGCATAGAAAGTTGGGTCATGCTAGTATGTACCAAATTTCTAAGCTAGTAAAGAAAAATCTGGTTAGAGGAATTCCTAAAATCAAATTTGATAAGAATCTTACTTGTGATGCTTGTCAATTAGGCAAACAAGTTAAATAATCTTTTAAACCAAAAGATGAAATTTCAACCAAAAGGCCATTAGAGATGTTACACATTGATCTTTTTGGTCCAACAAGAACCCAAAGTATAGGAGGTAAACACTATGGTTTGGTAGTGGTAGATGATTACTCTAGATTTGGTTGGGTACTTTTTCTTGCTCATAAAAATGATGTATTTCATGCTTTCTCAACTCTTTGCAAGAAAATTCAAAATGAAAAAGATTTGAAAGTGGCTCATTTGAGAAGTGATCACGGAAAAGAATTTGAAAACCAAGACTTTGAAAAATTCTGTGATGACTTTGGAATTACTCACAATTTTTCATGCCCTAGAACACCTCAACAAAATGGGGTTGTTGAAAGAATGAATAGAAGCCTTCAAGAGATGACTAGGGCTATGTTATGTGAGAATGAGGTTCCAAAGTTTCTATGGGTTGAAGCTGTAAATACAGCATGTTATATTTTGAATAGAACCATTGTTAGAAAAGGGTTAAAGAAAACTCCTTATGAGCTATGGAGAGGAACCCCACCAAATCTTAAGTATTTCCATGTTTTTGGATGCAAGTGTTTTGTACTTAATAACAAAGAAAATCTTGGCAAATTTGATCCAAAATCATATGAGGACATGTTTGTTGGATATTCCACTACTAGCAAAGCCTATAGAATTTACCTCAAAGATCATAGAACCATAGAGAAATCCATACATGTTACTTTTTGTGATTCTAATTTAATTCCAGTACTGTGATAGATAATGATTTAGATTGTGAAGAAGCTGGAACAAGCAAAGAAAATTCCAAGTCTGCCCAAAATGAAGAATCTGCTAGTCCAGTTTTGTCTCGTCAGAATGGAGGAGACATTTTCATTTTGTCTCGTGAGCCAGCAAGAGAAACTGAAACAGTGAGACCCACAGAAGCTCATCAAAGCTCAACACCACAAAGGAAGCCTAGAGAATGGAAGTCTATGAGGGGTTATCCTCATGACTTTATCATTGGAGATCCCTCTCAAGGTGTAACAACAAGATCCTCAATCAAAAGGCAATCCGAACCAAGCAATCTTGCCTTCTTGTCACAAATGGAGCCCAACAATGTGAGACAAGCTCTTGAAGATCCATCATGGGTCAAAGCCATGCAAGAAGAGCTTGCTCAATTCGACAAGAATGAGGTTTGGACATTAGTACCTCATCCGGATGGTAAGAAGGTAACGGGTACTAAGTGGGTTTTTAAAAATAAACTTGGTGAGGATGGACAAGTTGTTCGTAACAAGGCTAGATTAGTGGCCCAAGGTTATGATCAAGAAGAGGGTATAGATTTTGATGAATCTTTTGCTCCGGTAGAAAGAATAGAAGCAATTAGGTTGCTTCTTGCCTATGCTGCCTATAAGGGTTTTAAAATATTTCAAATGGATGTTAAATGTGCTTTTCTTAATGGCTTTATTGATAGAGAAACATAAAGAATTTCTAAATCATGTTTTCAAATTAACTAAGGCTCTTTATGGTCTTAGACAAGCTCCAAGAGCTTGGTATGAAAGGCTTAGTGCCTTCTTGTTGGAAAATAAATTTCAAAAGGGTACCACAGATACTACTTTATTTATTAAAGCATCTAAGATGATATTCTCCTAGTTCAAGTTTATGTGGATGACATTGTGTTTGGATCGGCCAATGAGTCCTTGTGTGAAGAGTTTGGAAAACTCATGACTAGTGAGTTTGAAATGAGTTTAATGGGAGAGCTTACTTTCTTTCTTGGCCTTCAAATTAAACAAACTCCTAGTGGTACCTTTATTCACCAAGGAAAGTATGAAAAATAACTTATCAAAAAATTTGGCCTAGAAAGTTCCAAACCAATGGGAACACCAATGCATCCTAACACAAAACTTGAAAAGGATGATGATGGCAAAGATGTGGATGAAACAAGGTATAGAGGAATGATAGGTTCACTCATGTACCTTACCTCTTCTAGACCGGACATTGTTCAAAGTGTGGGTATATGTTCAAGGTTTCAATCTCACCCAAAGGAATTCCACCTTTCGGCCGTTAAGCGCATCATTAGATATATTAAGGGAACATGTAATTATGGTTTGTGGTATCCAAAATCTGATGATTTTTGTACAGTAGAGTTTTGTGATGCAGATTATGCGAGAGATAGAGTGGATAGACGAAGTACATCCGGCATGTGTTGCTTCCTTGGAAGCTCACTCAACATGTGGTCAAGCAAAAAACAAGCCACAGTGGCTCTATCCACAGCTGAAGCTGAATATATATCTGCATTTGCATGTTGTTCACAATTAATTTGGTTAAAAACGCAGTTGGAAGATTACAAATTAAAGATCAATAGTATACCCTTATTTTGTGATAATATGAGTGCTATTAATATCTCAAAAAATCCTGTTTTGCACTCAAGAACCAAGCACATTGAAATTAAATATCATTTCATTAGAGAACATGTGCAAAAGGGTACTATTGATATTCAATTTGTAAAATCTGAAGACCAACTTGCTGATATTTTTACAAAATTCCTCTGTGAAGACAGATTCTGCACATTAAGAAAAAGTTTGGGAATGCTTGATTTAAGTCATATTGATAACTTGTGAAATTCTGATTCTGCCTAATTTTGTCTCGTAGGAATGGACGAGATAAAAATAAGAGTGATGGAAGGACTGTGATCAAGGGAGAGACTGTGCAGAACTTGATTTTCGTGGGCCATACCAAATCTCTTTGACCCCACCATGACCGTTTTGTTAGTTCCTCATTTTTTGAAAATCAAAATCTCTTTGTTGTCTCGTCAAATCTTGTTGAAAGAAGCATGGTGTCAAATCAAATATTTCCTTTCAACTAATCCCTCGATTCTAAGAAACCACCTTTTTCAGTTTATTTCAAATAAAAGAGAGACTCCTTGGGTATTAACTGCCTCTTAATGGACATTTAATTCCCTTAGTTCTCTCTCCACTCCACATTTATTGCCTCTCTAACCTCCCTCCACTCACCTCACCCTTCGGCCTTCCCTTCAACTTCCATCTACATTCATCTTCTTCATACCATGAAAAAGAAAACGGCTCCAAGAAGAAGTAGCCGAACCACTCTCCCAAAAAGTCCACCATTCTCGTCACCCCAAACTCACACCCATATACACCTCCACTCCACGTCTTCTTCTACTCATACACCTCCCTCCAAACAAACTGAGACAATGTGCCGAAAAGTCATCACCCAGAAAACTTCAGGGAGAAGAAAATCAGGAAAGAACAAACAACCAAGTGTTGAAGAAGAGGAAGAGGAATCTCATATATCACTCCCTCCATCACTACCAAAGAAGTCCACTCCACATGCATCTGGAAAAAGCTATCAGAAGACAAAAGGTTTCATGTTACATGACACAAGAGAACCTGCAAACTTGGAATCACTGGATTTCAAGAACAAATTCCATAACCTCACTCACACTATAATCCCTCTCGGTTCTATTCTTGTGCCTTCTACGAATTCCACAAGGAGGTATTACAAAAACGTCATCTCTGCTCCTCATATTTGGTGAATCTTGACTCTTTGGCTGCTAAAGGCATCAATTTCACTCCTCTATTCGATGCCCTGAAGTGGACTCTCCTGCTTCACATTAAGAAAATGGTTTACCCGGGGCTGGTCCGGGAATTCTATGCGAACATGTGCCTAATAAATGGCTCAATCCATTCCTATGTAAAACATGTTTACATGACTCTCAATCCTCAAACCATAAGCGCTGCTCTAGGGTACACGGATGAAGGGTCAAAAGTATACATGATTGACGAATGGGATGACCAGATTGGAGTCACTCATCAAACTGTTCTGCAACACATTTGTGCAAACTTTTCTAGTTTAGATAGATCAATTCCCACTCATAAAGCTCTCGGCCCTGAGAACTCACTGCTACACCGGATCATCACTCACATCCTGACACCACAAAGTGGTTCTTACCACAGAGTAACAGTTTCTGACTCCATTATTCTCTTTGCCCTTGTTACCTCTTCTCTAATTTCTTTTGCTTATCTTATGATTCGTCACATGTGGGAATCGGTTAAATGTACTAAAAAGGCTAATCTTCCTTATGGAATGTTCCTCACTAGTATCTTTGAGTATTTTAAAATTGATTTGACTAATGAGGCTGTTGAGAACAAGGTTTCACAGATCAAAGGAGGAGGAGCTTCTGGTAAGAAAAGCAAGCGCTCAATGCCTTTTGAGCCGTCACTCAGCGACCTTGAGAGTCGCCCTGCCGAACCATCTAAAGTGACTGAATCCATCAGGGAAGTTCTTAATGAATTTCTTAATATGTCCAAGTTAATATTCCAATCACACAAGGCCACACGAAAGTTAGCATATGAAAATGAAAAAGCTTGGCAGAAATATCAAGAACGGGTGGGCTTGATGATTCAAAGCCTTGAAGATGAGATGGGGACAGAGGACAAGGAAGAAGACACTGTTAGAAATATAACTCTGTGATACTATATGGATACTTTTAGGTAATATTTTGCATACTCTGTTTCCTATGTCAAAATCTTTTTGCAGGTGCCCCTTGATGCCAAAAGGGGGAGAAAGTGGTTGAAAATTGAAACAGGAAAACAGGGAATGAAATTCTCTTTTGAGAGTTCATGATCACCCTTGTTAAAATGATACACTTGATGCTTGATAATGCATACTGATAATGCATTTGATTTATCCTGTGATTACTGCTGTTGCTTGATATTTATCTTGATAAAATGCTTGGTTGATTATAATGGTGATACATTTGTGGCTGCCTGGTTGTTGATTTATCTTGATGAATATGCATGCTTCTATTGAAATAGAAATATTCTGACTCATCTTGGTAAACATGATTGCTGAATACTTTTTTGGCAGTTTCTTTAAGCCTTGGGTATGAAAATAAATGTTGAAAATTGTTGTGATCATGTCGTGATTAAAAATATTTTCTTACCATAAACATGTTGCTCTGATTTGATTGGAAAATATTTTAAAACAGCAATTTATCTTCGAACATATTTTTTGGATAATTATAATGTGTGTTTGAGCAGAAAATCAAATTATTGATAACAAATGAGTTTTGATTATCATCTAATTCTACTCATAAATCAAACCATTCAACATTACAAAAATTTATATGTTGAATAACATAGTTGCCTTAGGCTTGATAAAAATTGTTACAGTTTGGAGCTTCCTTTGGTAAAAATGGTATATATTAAGGGGGAGCCATATGACAATTAGAAAGGGGAAGAAATTCAAATATTCAAAAGGAGTACTCTATACTCTAATCTTTAATTTCTTTCTATTTCAATTTTAATAATGTTTGTCATCAAGGGGGAGATTGATGAGTTTGGAAAACTCTAATTTAATTTGATGATGAACAAACATTATTAAAAATAATTAATTATAAAATTATTAATTTGATCTTAATTCATACTTGCTTAATTAATAATTTTGTGTGTGCAGATTTGTTATTGGGCTGAAAATAAAAGATAAATATTGCAAGCCCAATATACTTAAAACCATTCAGCCTTGTTTAAATATTTCCTCTATTATGTGGCTAAAGCAATTTGTGATTATTTGGGCCAGAATTCAAACATTATCATAGGCCCAAATTAAAGTTAACATTCAGCATTAATACAAAAATCCTTTGATCCATATGGCTGAATTAATGGTTACAATACTTGGGCCAAAATTGAACTATTATTGCTACAAGCCCAAGTTAATCATTTTTGCTATACACCCAATGCATGATCCGAAAACAATTAACCAGGAAAGCAAATGTTGTTATTGCTTTATGCCTTCAACAGATCTCACACTTCACCATGTGATAGAATTCAAATTTCATTAAAGTGAAGTTAATAAATGCATGGGAACTATGAGAGAAAAAGTGTTATTGATTTGATTGAGGACATCAATGCTGCACGCTAAACTGCAAGGGAAGTAAAAGCAATCCCATTTCAATTAATTTGATTCATTTAATTGCTTTTCTTCTAGCTCTATCTTCTCTCTCATCTCTTTCTTCTCGTCGGTCATATCACAGAGAAAATTATGGAAGCTAAGTTGAGCTACCAAAAGAAAGAAGGAGCTACATGCATTAAGACCATCGAACTAATGGCAAGAAAACATAAAAAATGTAGTGGCTGAGATTCTTATCACTTATGGTAAGATATGGTGATGAGATCTTGGCTTCTCCATACTGAAAATGGTTGAAGGAGATTCGGCCAGCAAGGAGAAGATCCTTGGAGAGATGGCTTGTCATTGCTTTTGGGTTCACTCATCACAGAAGGTAGCTAGGGTGGCTACATGAGGGAGGAAGCAAAAGTGGAGCAGAAGAAGTCATCATCATCATGAAGCATCAAGGGCCATAAATTCATCTTGGAGAGCAAGCCAAGGATGGAGCGCTCGGATTGATGAAGTTTGATGACCAAGGAAGGACTAGAGGTAATTGCATGTTGGGTTTTGCATGGGTTATCTCTTCTCTCTCTCTCTCTGGCCGAACCGGTTTTGTTCTTGGAGAAGAAGAAGTTGGCTTGGTTTTTTACTTCAAAGGTGGAGGCTTCCCTCTTCTATAAAAAGAGAGAACAACCACAGTTTGGAGCAAGGAGAAAGAAGTTAGAGTGCAAGGCACATAGTTCTCAGAACTACCTGAGCTAACAGTTTTTCTTCTCCTTCAATGTATTCTGTTTAATTTTGTCATGTCTTGAGTCTCATGGAAAAAAGGCAAACAGTGAGGTTTGTATGAAAAAGCCATAGAGCAGAAAAAGGCAGAGAGTGCAAAATTAAAAGAAAAAGTCATAAATGTCCTTAGAGTTTATTTGTACATCTGTGTTGTGTTTCATGATTCTGTGAGAATCTCCTTGTAAGTTGGATTAGCATTTTACAGTCTGTATCAAGAAGATTATAGTGAAATTCCATCATTATTGTGATGGAGACTGGATGTAGGCTGCACTGTACTTAGCAGCTAAACCAGGATATATCTGGGTGTAATTTTCTCTCTTCTCTACTCCATTTCTATTTTTACTGCACAGGAGCCAAAACTGAAATTATCTCGTGCCAAGTGACGAGACAAAAATAAAAGTCTCGTGGCTAGGGACGAGATAAAAATAAAAAAGTCTCCTGAAGTCATTTCAAAGACCAGCAAGTGTTACTGAGCAAAAAAGGGGGCTAAGATTCAACCCCCCTTATCTTAGCCACTGAAAATTATCAATTTTAAAAAACACCAAAAATTACCACGTTAAAGTATAACACTCATTCTACCTCCATATATAAATTTTTTAGCCTATTCAAATGACGCGAAATGATATAATATATAAAAATATTGAGTATATACCCATTTTGGTTCTCAAAGAATTTCAAATTAGACATTTTAGTCCCCAACTAAAATTAATTATTTGATTGGTCCCTAACAATTAATTTCGTCAGTCACTTAGGTCCTTGGCTCCGTCAACTCTAACAGAAGACAAAATAGTCCTTGAAAACTCTAATATGGGACAAAATGATCCATGACAACTTTAACAAGGGACAAAATGATCCCTGGCCCCTTTATTCAAAAACGACATTGTTCTTCCCCAATTTTTATCATATCTCGCATAACCCTAACATTCATACTCTCCTTCTTCACCTTCACAGTCTTCTTTGCACCTACCTCAACATGTCATGGACCACACACCTTCTAAATCTTTGTGATTGGTACATCCACCTCCTCTGCACTTCACCCACCAAAAGCATCCACTTCCACGTCTTTGATAACATCACCTCCAACTCCGACAACGTCCACGACATCCTCAAGACCAAGTTCCACAACTACTCCAAGGGTACGCCTTTCTCCACTCTCCGGCAAGCAATATAGATTGTTAGACGTTAGAACATCATGAGAAGATTCTCCTTCGACATCATATGCAAATTACATCTCCACCCAATTCCAAACAAAGTGGGCATAGTTCCAAAAAACAGTAACAAAAACAGAGCAATAACTACAAAGAAAACATAAAAACTAGCATAAAATAGCAAACAGGGAGCAAAAGAATATAATGATTTTAGCTTCTCTAAAGACACTTCAAGATGAACCTGATCAGTTATACAACATCAAATCATGATCATTCTCCTTCCAACTTTTAATCAGCAGAATTATTGGCCTTTTTCATAGATCAGTAAATTATGCATCAAAGATCAACTTCATATGTCTTCTTGTTCACCTTAGACTTGATATTTGTACTCATAAGTACATCAATTACTCCTGTATTGTCAATCTTGACACCATCGATTTATGCATTTTACAACTTTCTCCTTTAACTTCTCTAATACCAACACTCTATCATTAAAGACAATGTTATTTCTACATATCCATGTGCACCATATTATAGAAAAAATAGCACCATCCACACTTCCTTCATATCTTTCCTTATCCTTTTATCCATCCACACCTCAAAGCATTCTTTGGTGGTTCCTGGACAAACCCAAATCACACTCCAATCTACCAAGATTGATCCCCACAACTTCCATATAAGATCACATGAAAAAAACAAGTGATATACTATCTCTAATCTATCCTTACATAAGACACAAAAGGATTCCGCTTCTGGTACAATCTTAAACTTATATAATCTATCTCTAGTATTCAATCTTTTTAAAATTACAAACCATGTCAACAACTCAATCCATGGAGGGTTTTTTCTTATGAACATTAAATTTATAGAGTGTGCATTGTGTAGTTTGAAGTTACAGTGTTAGACTATTAGTGTTATGCGAGATATGATGGAAATTGGAAGAGAACAGTGTCGTTTCCAAACAGAAGAGATCAGGGACCATTTTGTCTCCTGTTAGAGTTGTTAGGGACTATTTTGTCCTCCGTTAGAATTAACGGAGTAAAGGACCTAAGTGACTGACGGAGTTAATTGTTAGGGACCAATCGAGTAATTAATTTTAGTTGGAGACTAAAATATCCAGTCTAAAATTCTTTGAGGACCAAAATGTGTATATACTCAAAAATATTTATAAATATTAAGGGAATTGACAAATAAAAATCTAATACCCTAAAAATCTAATATCTTATCATAAATATTCAAATATGTTAAACAATTCTAATGAATGGCCAATTGGTCTTAATATATTTTTACATCTCTTGCAAACTCAAGTGGCAAGTTAGAAACTTGTTTAAGGATAAATTTCTACAACCGAGTGATTTATTTAACTAAGTTTAACCAAGTCATTTATATACATGTGCACACGTTTTTTTAATGTTTTAAATTTATATACGCACATTCTCTTTTATCTCTTCTTTTTTGCCTTTAAGGTTGCATTTTTTTCTCTTTTTTTTCGTTATTTTTTTCTTTCGTTATTGTTGTTATCACCATCTACTCCTCCTTTTTCTCCTTTTTTCACTGGAATTTCTTTTTCTTCCTTTATCGTTATCGTCGCTACCACCACCTTCATCTCCTCCTCCATCATCATTATTATCATCGTCGTCTTCTTCTTACATGTATAACAGAAAAAAGAAAGAAAGAAATAAGAAAAAAAGAAGAAAAAATGTAGCATTAAAAAAAGACATTTTTGTACTTTTGTAACAAAATTTTGGTATAAAAACTAAGAAATTTATGTGTTATTATTAAAAAATTTTGGTGTATTTATATTCTGATAAATTCTGCACAATTCAAAACTCTTCATCTTCTTCATCCTCTTCTTCTTTTCATCATCTTTTTTTCTTATTTATCTTTTCTTTTTTGTTTTACCTTATCTAGTTTTTTCTTATTTTATTCGCTTAACAAGAATAAAAACAAAAATCAAACAAAGAAAAAAAAACACATAATGCTGCAAAATTACTAAGAAGAGGATGAATCCACATTCATTCAAGTAAAAGAAAGAAAAAAATAAGAAAAAAAGAAGAAAGAAAATACAACATTAAAGAAAATATTTTTGTGCATTTATAGCAAAATTTCGGTGTAAAAACTAAGAAATTTATGTATTATTGTTAAAAATTTCAGTGTATTTTTATTCTGATAAGTTTTGCATAATTCAAAACTCTTTCTCATCTTCTACTGCTTTTTATTCTTTATCTTCTTATTTCATTTTCTTATAATTCTTCTTGTTTCATTCTCTTAAGAAGAATAAAATAAAAAAAAAGAAGAAAAAGTAATGCTACAAAATTACTAGGAAGAAAAGGAGGAAAAGAAAAGACGCAGCAACAACAGCATGACGATGGAGAAAAAACATGCGAAGAAGAAGATCTAGTCTTTGTTTGTGTGCTTGTTTTTGAATCGAGTTTGTGTATCGCAATCATTAAGTAATTTTGATGTATTTCTGAGTTAATTGAGATGGATTCTCGATTTAATTTCATAGTTAATTGAAGGACATTTCGAAAACAAGCTCAAACCAGAAGTGTATTTTATTTAAATCTAGAATGTATCGAAATTAAATCTAAAATGCACCAAAATTACTTAATGATAACTCTCTTAAAAATTTGTGTCACAATTAAATAATTCAATGTTAAAATTGATAAGCTTTTGTATAACAATTAAAAAATTTCGATACTATTTTCTGATAAATTTTACATAATTCAAAACTTCTGTCACATGTGCTTCTTATTTTGGTTTCAGGTACTATATATGAAGTCGACAGAGAAAGCAAAATTTAAAACACAATATAAAATTTCGTTACATACAATAGGATGGTGAAAACTGTCTATACTAAATGACACAATTGCCACTAAACCAACCTTGAACCTTATCTTCCAAATGCACTTTATCCTCACAAAAATAAGTGTGATTATTATAAAAGTAATATGAAGCTTTCATGGTGGTAGGAAAACACTTTTTTTTTTCTTATTTCCCTCAAATTTTTTTAAAACACATAATGCTTGACTTTTTTTCTTGGAGCAGTATCATTTCTAAGATTACATGATGTTGGATATGGTCAACAAAAATGAAGTCAATAGTCACTTCATGATTCTACCCAAAAAAAACACAAATGTACCCTTTGATGAAAGTGACAATTCAGTTTCAGACCACATTAACAGTTGTAGTTATCATCTAGAACACTAATTATTATTAGTGGTCGATGAATGGACTACAACATTTTACACAGATAATTATGATAGATTCCTTATTGAAGTTAGAAAATAAATCAAATCCGATTTCTAATAAATCATCACAAGATGACAAGAATCTATGGTTTCTTTCTTCTTTTTCTCTTTTTCCCTTTTTCTCTTCTATATATCTTTTTGCACACTCAAGGACTGAAACATTATTATTACTTTAGCACAATAAAGAGTTAAATAAAATATAATAGGGAATTATTATTAGATGGAGTTTTATGATTATCATTGGATTCCTTGTACCCATTTTATCTAAATAAATTCTACCAAATTTATCACATAAAAGAACCGAAAACTATTTAATTAAATTGAGTAATGCTATTTAGTATAAATTCAACAATACGTCACTAATATAATGCAAGGTAATTATTTCTGTATAAATAAAAAAATGAAGTAATAAGGAAAAGTCATGAAAAGAAATTATTTGATTCATCCTACCAAATAATTAATATAATTTTTTCACTAAGTCATTCATATATATAATGAAGATCACTAAATTGGCTTTTTAATTAGTGTTTTGCGCCCATCAAAATTGACTAAATGAGAAGAGTGAAATGATCAAACTATTACTCATGACTTTTCAGAACCATAATTTATATATCCTTCATATATAGATTATTCATTAGATGTTAGTAAAAAGCTCAACTACAAAATCTACTTAGGATGATTTGGCTCCCAACAATTGTCAAGAGAAAAAGGGAAAGCTAAAAAAAAAGGAGAGAAAAACCACAAACATTATTTCAAAATCAAAAACATTTTTTTAACATTAGAAATTAGTTACTAATAAACTAGTATGTATAAAAGAAAAAGGAAAAGCTAAAAGAAAATAAAAGATAGATAAAAAAGACCATATACATTATTATAAATAAAAGGTGGCTTTTGAAAATCTAAGTGCAAATTGCATACCAAATTAAAAAGGAGAAAAAATGCTATACAAGTTTCCCTGCTATAAGTTTGCATTGCCAAAAACAAAGATATATATTGTACACATAATGCCCAATAGCAATGCATAGAAAAAGTGTAGCAACTCATGTTAATCATCAATAGGCACAAAAATACTCAATAGGAGAGTGAATTAAGTATTAAGATTAAATATAATTTTTTTTTGTCTAAAAGTAATGTATTTATTTTTATTTGGTTTTATAAGCGAATTTCAAGTATTTAAATCATTATATACTTAATATTTTTGTATTACTTGAATGGGTTAAGTATGATTTTGGTTCCCATCGTAGAGGTTAAAAATCGATTTTGTTTTCGATCTTTTTTCGCTACAAAATAATCCCCAAAGTTTCAGTTTGTTTTAAAATCGTCCTTCGGACGAAAATAACCTTTCCCCTTCATCCCAAAATCAACCAAACTCAACAGAAACAGAACAGAAACCCAGCCGAAACAGAATAGAAACCCACCACCACCATTATTATTATGGTCATCATCATCATCAGAATTTTCACATCATCATCAAAACAACAAAATCAACCAAAATCAACCAGAAGTTCAAGTTAAACCAAAATTCACCACCACCACCACCATTATCATCATGGTCATCATCATCATCATCATCAGAAGAATAACAAAACTCAAAACCCACCACCACCATCTCCACCTAAGAAAATCAGAACTCAGAAAATTAGAACAATCAAAACTCAGAACCATCAACAAAATTCAAAACTAAAATTCTTCCTCTTTTATTAACAAAACTCAGATGCAATTACAATAATAAAAAATTTCCAAATTCATCTTCAATTACAAGAACCAAAAATCCATAAATATAATTACCAAAACAAACGACGAGTCGAGGTGCGACGGCGAGGAAGAGGTGCGGCGAGACGAGGGTGACAGTGAAGGCAAGGTGATGACGTCGGCAAGGGCGAGGAGGAAGAGCAGAAACGGCTCGCAGCGCACAGTGAGATCCAGCGGCGAGGACTGTACGACGAGGAATAGGAACAGTGGCGGCGACAGCGACTCTGTTTTTCCTTCCGATCACAGACGGCGGTGCGGCAGTGCGACGGTACGGCGGTGCAGCCTTCCCTCCCTTCTCCTCCGGATTCTCTTTCTCCCCTCCTCTTTCTCTTTCTTGCTCCCCCTTCTCCCAATTCTCTTTCTCCATCTAATGTCTTTTTTTATTTTATTTTATAATTTTTTAATGAAAGGTAATTTGGTAATAAAAAAATAAAATTGATAAAACTAAAACCTTGAGGATTATTTTGTAGTGAAAAAAAGGTTAGAAATGAAATCGATTTTCGACCTCTACGTTAAACCAAAATCATACTTAACCCTACTTGAATTAGATAACTTAATATAAAGAATGAATGGTAATAACGATGTTAGTACCTTTTTAAAAGTTTGTGAGAGAATCCCAAATAATTAAATAGATCTATGCTTTATTTTCACACCATTTTAAAATATAAATAATGTAAGGAGTTTAAGGAAGAAAGAACACAAACTTTCTTTTTTTTTTTAAAGTTAGGAATAAGACTTGAATTTAAGACTTTTAGATAAAGATGAAAAATTATGTCATTTAAACTATAATTCGTTAGCTAAATTTTAATTTTATTCTAATTCGATATAACATTTTTACTTAGCAAACTTTAGAAGTTTGATAAACCGTTATAATAACAAGCACTTCTTATATTTGGATTTTTTTTAAATAAATAAAAAATATTATTTTTAAAAATAAATGATTTTAATTTTAATTTTCAGAATGTGTTTTTTTTGTTGGTTTAGGATGAGTTTGTCGCACCCCGACGAACTTCTATAATTTTTATAGAATTTGTTGTATTCCCGGCAAACTTCACCCTAATTCTCCATAAAATTTGGCTGAAAACGAAACTTAAATTTTTAAATTATTATCATCGTCTCTAAGGTAGTGTTTGGTGGAGAGATAGAGACTAAGAGACAGAGATTGAAATAAATCTCAGTATTCTATTTGGCGCAAAGTAGAAGAAAGAAATTGAAACAAAAATGAAATTCTAATTTAATTTGTACAAAGGTAAAATTGAAATTAATTAATTGAAATGAAAGTATTTTAGGTATAAAATGTTATTAAAGTTTCACTTTTCATCTCTAAAAGTTTTAGTCCCTGTATTCTCACTTTTTGGAGGTACTGAAATTTTGGAGACAGAAATTTTAGTACCAGAAGCAACAAATAATATATTTTTTTTATCTTTTAGTAATGGATTTTTTTCTGAAATAAAATAAAAAATTATTATTTTTCAAAACCCAATTTTTTAACTTTAATTTCTCAATTACTAAAACTTTTTATGCAGAGCAACGCAAGTTTCACTTCAAATTTAAAAAAAATGACTAACTCAAATTATTAAGCTTCACAATAGACAATGACAACCATTATTATCGTCTCCAGAAATATACAGAAATAAGTCATATTTAACAAGGAATTTTTTTATTATAAATTAAAAAAATAATTAATTTTCCAAAAAAAAAGATTTATCCATGTGTACTCTTATATATTCTGATAAGGGTTGTCATTGTCCGTTGTGAAGTTTAAGAATTTGAATCGGAAGAATTCAAAGTGAAATTCGCGGGGAGGTGCCACGAACTCTATTAATATGATGAAATTCGTCGGAAGATGCGGCGAATTTGGCTAAAATTCAACAAAAAAACGTATTTTAATATTTAAAATTGAAATTTGTTTTAAATAATATTTTTTTATTTATTTCAGAAAAAAATTCATACACTTCATGTATTCATTAAAATATATCATCCGTATATTTATCATAAATATATTGTTCACCAAAATGTTTTTTCAATTATCAAAATGCATAATCATAAATAACTTTTAAAAAAAATCATACATCCAACTAAAATTACAACTCAAACTTCTATGCACAAAAATAATAAATGAATAAGTAAAAATGCATATAAACAATTAATATAACGAATTTAGATAATATTATATTTATCTTAAGAATATTAAGATTATTATTAATAAATATTTTAAAATTTTTTATTTTCATAAATATATAATAAATATATTAAAAATTTAAATTTTATATTTTTTATAAATAAGTTTTCATTATGTCTAGATTTAAAAAGGCAACCTGTTAATCAGGTTAATCATTTTTTTTACAAGTTTTAGATTTTTTTATAAATCTCAGATATTGGGTTGAAGCTCAAAATAAAAAATAGTACATAAATATTAAAAATAATATGTCTGTACAAAAAAAAGTTATTGGACTTTAGAATTAAAATAAATAATACATAAAAAATAAGTTAAAAATTCATTTACTAAATCCAGAAAAAAAAGATATATTAGAATCTTAAAAAAATATTAAATATATATTATGTATATAATATTAAAATTTAAATAAATTTTGTTTTGTGTGAAATAAAATTATAATATTAAATATAAACACAATGATAAAAAATTTTGTGTTATATATATATATAATTTTATTTTGTGAGAAACAAAATTAAAACATTAAATATGAATAGAATAATAAAAGATTTTGTATTATATTAATTTAATTAAAAAAATCATATATATAACATAAAAAGCAAACAAACATATAATAATTTTATTTTGTGCGAAGCAAAAATTCATATAATTTTTTATTAACAATTTTTTTTATTGAAATATGTCATTGGTGGATTTGGCACCATCTTCAGGAAATATGGCCTAGCAGCTGACAATGTGATCGATGCGCAGATAATCAATGTTAATGGGACGATACTGAACAGAAGAGCAATGGGGGAAGATCTGTTTTGGGCCATAAGAGGTGGAGGAGGTTCAAGCTTTGGTGTTATCACAGCATGGAAGATCAAGCTTGTCCAAGTTCCATCAACAGTTACCATCTTTGAGGTTTCAAGGAATCTTGATGATGGTGGTTCTGAGATTTTCACCAAGTGGCAAACCGTTGCTCCAAAGCTTCCTGCAGAACTCTTTCTTCATGCAGTTCTTGGAGTTTCCAATTCAGCTTCTCGACTTGGTAATAAAACTGTGGTGTTTTCTTTCACGGGAATGTACCTTGGAACCGCAGAGAACCTCCTCCCTTTGATGCAGGAAAGTTTTGCAGAATTCGGATTGCAACGAAGCAACTTCACTGAGATGAGTTGGATTCAATCTGTTCTTTACTTTGCAGGTTTTTCAGTGGACCAGTCATTGGAGGTCTTGCTCAACAGGAACATAACATCATCAAGTTTCAAAACAAAATCTGATTATGTAACAGAACCGATTTCATCTACTGGTTTAGAAGGGTTATGGAAGATGCTGGTTTTGGAGGAGTCACAATTCATGATCCTGACACCATATGGTAGAATAATGAGTGAGATTCCAGAATCAGCAACTCCATTCCCTCACAGAAAGGGTATGTTATATGGAATCCAATATTCTGTTAGTTGGGATTCCAATGAAGATGCAACTAAGTACATAAAATGGATAAGAACACTCTATGATTACTTGGCGCTCTACTTGTCAAAGTTGCCAAGACGAGCATACTTGAATTACAGGGACCTTGATTTGGGCGTGAATGGTCCGAATACAAGCTATGTTGAAGCACAATTTTGGGGCCTCAAATATTTCAACCAGAACTTTAAGCGGCTAGTAGAAGTGAAGGCTAGAATTGATCCTGAAAACTTTTTCAGGAATGAATAGAGCATTCCACCATTGTAGAGGTACCATCAGTGCCCACTAGAAAAAGAATATACAATAGATTAGTTACCCATAGTTATTTCATAATCATAAATAAATGGCATACCCTGTTTTGTTCCTTAATTGTTGGCATAGCAAAATAAAAATGATACTAAAACTACACAAGTTTGTTTGTTGACTGCAACCGGACAAAGAGATGTCAAATTATGATTTAAGAAAAATACAAGAGTAACATAACATAGCAACTGTTTTTGAAAAGTTGTCATTAGTTAAACCAGGCCTATATATTTTAAAGATTATAGTTCGACTTCATAACTTTTGCAAAGTATATACTTGTCTTCACGTAGCTTTGAATAAAAGCTTGCAAATTGTTTGAATAATAAATATTTAAAATCAATCTTATACAGCCGTCCTAATAATTGAGGTATGAACAGTTAATGCAACTACACAGCAGAGACTCAAATGTACCCAGTAAATTTAAAATGTCAATGAAAACACCTATTGGATAATTACACACAAACCTTAACACCCAACCAAGGTGTGTTTGGCAAACATGGTTGAGAGAGTAAAAGTGGTTTAAGTTTTTTGAACGCTATTTTTTTATGTTTGACTACTTTTCTTCGTTGAACGCAACACAGACATAATTTTACATCTCAAAAGTTGTTTACTTCAAGCAAAAAATAAAAATTATAACTTCTGCCTTCACTCAACGTAAGTTTAAGTTTGTTGCTGGTTAATATTGATTTTTTTCATAATTTGTTTATCACTTCTAATACTTTATTTCATATTTTGATTTTTATATGTTATTTTTAATTTTATAAAAAAATTAAATATATTTAAAAAAATAATATTATAATTTAATATTATATTTTTTAATAATTAACTAATTATTTATTTAAAAGTGATTTTAACTAATATTATCCAAACAATATTCATTTTATCAAAATTAATTTTAGTATTAAATTGCCAAACATAAATTATATTGATATAAATTTACTCTTATCCAAAATTAATTTTATAAAATTACTTTTATTCAAATTTCAGTTTGACAAATTTTAATTCAAACACACACTAAATATCTAGACGATAAAGTATCAATTAAATATTAATACATTAATAGATTGACAAATTCACATAACATAATATAATTTTAAAAAACTAAATCAATATTTTTAAAATTTCATACACCAAATGCCACAAAAAACCAATTGAAGAAAGAGATGGAGCTCAAATTCCTATGAAAAACCTGGGAGACTCGTTGTCGTTTCCCTTGATTTTGCATTCATAAGAGGGAAAAAACTTACCTGAGCAGAAACATGAGATTCACGTGATGCAAGAGTTTGAAAACTTCTTTGTTTTTTTTTCTTTAAGGAAAAAAAAAAAACACATGAGAAATCATTGTTGTTTGTCTCTTTGCATTTATGATAGCAGTAAGTTGACTTTGTTCAAGCACCATAACTCGAGTAAAGATTTCAATCATTCTAGTACTAAAATTATAGCATTGAATTGTCTTAAAAAAATATTGGTTAAAATATTTAATAAAAACAATTTCGTTAAAAAGTTAAAATTAAACTTTTAATATATTTGTAATACATTTTTTTATTTAACTCTATATATATATTACCAGCAAGTTGTTCCAATGTGGTCAAATTTGAAATCACAGATGAATATGATGGCTCATCATTATGATCGAAAATTCAAGAAATCTTATGAGATGTTTAATGAGCAAATAAAATAAGTTTTCGTGTTTGTGCCATGAAATATTCTTAAGAAAACTTGTTAAACTACTATTTTATACGTCTTCCTATCCTTCTCATAAATTTTTTTTTAATTATCAACAAGAGAGTAAAATGTATTATATACCAGGTATTCATTGAGATTTTTTTACGAAAAAAAAGTTTCCATAAATATAAAGTTAAATGACACTTATAGATATAAAAAACATAAGATTTATATCTAAAAAAAAGGTAAATATCATCTATATATAAAAAAATTGTAAATTGATAGAACTCTAATATTTACAGTATGTTTGGATTAAAAGAATTTGGGAAAAAAATATAGAGAAGAAAAATGAATAAAAAAATAATTTTTTCTTTGATTGGATGAGAAAAGAAATTGGTAGAAGAGAAAAAAAGTGACGTGGAATTCGTGTCAAATTTTTTTCTCAACCATGCAAAGAAAATTGATGGAAAGTTAACAAATTACAAACTTATTCTTTGTGTAACATGTAACACTCTAACTATCAAAGTGCACGCTTTCGGCTACGTCACTCTGATAGCTCGGATATTACGACGACTCTTATATTATTTAATACTAAAATATGAGTCTGTTTAAAACTTTAAACCGCAATATCGCTCCAAAAATACTTTTGTTATGTAACGTACACCCATACATACAATACAAATTACAAAAACTCTCAAAGAATATATATATATATATACACACACACACACACACACACATATTAAATATATTTACAAGCATTAACCAATACAATTCCTATCCCTCTTACAAAATATATAAAGATAAAGGCGAGGGTACAATAAACAATAACCAAAGCAATACAAAACATCACGACAACAACTAGATAATCTCTTCGTAACTTCTGCGTCAATATCCCGAAAGGGGAAAAATTGTAGGGGAGTGAGAACATCATCCTCGAAAGGGTTCTTAATAGAGGGTTTTATTGGGAATTACTGTAACAGGATACGTGAAGGTAAACTGTACTAGTGATTAATAACCGTCTTATGCCTCTTTTAAAAAATAATGGTTTACAATAAAAGAGAAATCTGAAATCTTTTCTGAAAGAAGAAACTGTTAATTTAAAACAGGATTCAAAAGCCTTTCAAAAGGTTTATCTGTGCTGAACCAAATTAGCCTTTCATACTTTTCCAAACCAGAACACAAAACCGAAACCAACCATCGGTCCATCTCATTTCAACCATGGCCCTAGGCCCAAACAATCCAACAACAACCAATCCACCACAATCCAATAGAGTTTCAGTCGCAAACACAAGTAGGAAGGCTCAAGCACAAATAAACGGTTACAACAAGTAAACAATTAGCAGTTAATCACGAGTAATCACAAAGGCAAACCAAGTACAATATGCACACCCAAACAATGTCACATAGATGCATATGATGCATGCCTGTCCTAGTGGTTGATGATATCATCTGTCGGTTATAGAGCCAACCCGACAAGTCATGGTAGCTAACCATTGGACTGTCCCTCTGTCGTGCATCCCCAACTCGAGTTATTCTCGATCATCATCATGATCTTAATCATAATCCATATCCAACACCCTCACTGGTGTATATTCACGGGGGCGTGCTCATTCGGGACTTTCACAGTGCCCGCCACACTTACGACATAGGGTCAGTAGAGTTTTGAGTCTCCACCTGGAGCACGTGGTGGCTAGCCACTGCTTTCTTCCAGGGAAACTCGTGTCTCCGATAGTGGAAGTGCAAAATCACAATTATCAATATTTCAGCATATATGCATTCATTCTCAGCCATGAATCAACATTCATCTTAGCCATCCGGCTTAAATTCACAATTCATAGTCAGTCATCCGGCTCATAACATATTTCGCAATCAGCCATGATTCATTATCATACACAGCCATTTCGGCTCATAACAAAATAGCACTTCCACCATTCAACATCATCAATTCATAAAATCGGCATTTAAGCCATAAATTACTTTTTCTCAATTCATTTCACTTTGAAATCAAATTTCAACTCTTTTCAGCCTTGGCTTTAAAGTTTCCATTTCTCAAATCATTTCAGGCTCATAAGCCACTCTTACTCGAGGTAAGTTTCCCCTTTTTAAAATAATGCCACTCTCGACATCCTCTTTCCAAAACTTCCATAACCATGGCAAGTTAAAGATTTATTTTGAAATATTCAAAATCATCCATCCAACAATGGGATTTTATTACAAAAGTTTCTCGGCAGAGTCTCAAGTCTTTAAGGGAGAATAACATAACTCATTTCCTCAAAATTCACTTTAAATCTTTAAAACCTTGGCATCCTGATTTGAGTAATGAAAATATGATCTAAGCCAAACCGAGTCATGTAATCAATTACTCCTTTCAAAGCCGTTTCCTTTACTTAAGCGCAAAACCGGCGTCAACCCCATGATAAATTCTAAAGCATTTCAAACTGCTCAAAATTGTTTTAGTCTTGCAAAAATTCAGAATTCAAAGAGTACTTAAAACTTTTCCCAAAATATTTTAAAATGAAACTTGTCAATAGACGTTCAAGTTCTTTCAAAGTCACTGAAACTTCTCTAATTGAAACCCTCCAGTCAAATCCAAAGACTTAGCCCTTTTCACATTTAAAACAGCTTTAAAACATAAGTTTCATCTAAATAACTTTCTCCCGAAGAGATACAATGCTTTTCTTAAGAAACAAGACTAAATCACAATTTTCTCTTTAATAATTCATCTCAAAAGCATGAATCATCCTTTTTTTGATAATTCAAATAGAATAGTAGAAGTCTTTAACTCATAATTTTTCGAGACAACATTTCGATAAAGTCCCGAATTCTACCGAAATTTTGGCAGCATCTCTCCTAAAACTTGGACTTTGCCACCCGGTTCGGGTCCCAACTAAACCGTTCTACAATCCTTTTCAACAGTCCATATCCAAAAATCAGTTCAAAAGCAAGCTAAATCCAACAGTCACCTCATTTTCATATTTCAAGGAAACTGTTTCAAAATCAATTCATTATCAGCCGATAAAACTCATTTCCAAAGCTTTAAAGGAACGGTTCAACAACAATTCATTTATCAAAACCAAGTCAATTAAAGTTAACCAGGTTGAATCCAAAAGTGTATTCTATTTTTCACATTATCAAGAAAATTAAATCAACTCAAATCAATTCTTAACGGATTAAACTCGATCTCAAATCTTTAAAAGAATCAACTTGAAAAACATTCCGTTTCACAAAGCCGCACAACAATCCAACCAAACAAACATTCATAATCATTCGAGACAAACAAACAATACATAAGGCTGATACAATCACCAAATACACATTGCCTCACATCAGTATCCATATGTAATTGATGAGCGGATAATTTATACGCTTTTCGGCATTGTTTTTATATAGTTTTTAGTATGATTTAGTTAGTTTTTAGTATATTTTTATTAGTTTTTAAGCAAAATTCACATTTCTGAACTTTACTATGAGTTTGTGTATTTTTCTGTGATTTCAGGTATTTTTTGGCTGAAATTAAGGGACCTGAGCAAAAATCTGATTCAGAGGCTCACAAAGGACTATAGATGTTGTTGGATTCTGACCTCCCTGCACTCGAAGTGGATTTTCTGGAGCTACAGAACTCCAAATGGCACACTCTCAATTGCTTTGAAAAGTCAATATCCAGGGCTTTCCAGAAATATATAATAGTCCATATTTTGCGCAAGTTTTGACGACGTAAAATGGCGTCAAAACACCAGCTCTCTGCCCTTTTCTGGCGTTAAAACGCCAGAACTGGCATAAAAGTTGGAGTTAAACACCCAAACTGGCACCAAAGCTGGTGTTTAACTCCAAGGAAGACCTCTACACGTGAAAGCTTCAATGTTCAGCCCAAGCACACACCAAGTGGGTTCGGAAGTGGATTTCTGCATCATTTACTTATTTCTGTAAACCCTAGTAACTAGTTTTGTATAAATAGAACTTTTTACTATTGTATCTTGGAATATTGGAATCTTGGTATCTATCTTTGATCAACTTAGGCGATCTTAGACATTGGGGGCTGGCCTCTCGGCCATGCCTGGACCTTCATTACTTATTCCTATTCTAAGATATTCGCTTGCACTTCAACCTGATGAATGTGATGATCCGTGACACTCATCACTATTCTCAACCTATGAACGCGTGCCTGACAACGGACAACCACTTCCGTTCTACCTTAGATTGAGCGTATATCTCTTAGCCTCCATTCCGAAAGATCAGAGTCTTCGAGTTATAAGCTAGAATTATTGGCGGCCATTCCTGAGATCCGAAAATTCTAAACCTTATCTGTGGTATTCCGAGTAGGATCTGGGAAGGGCTGACTGTAACGAGCTTCAAACTCACGAGTATTGGGCGTAGTGACAGACGCAAAAGGATAACTGGATTCTATTCCAACATGATCGAGAACTGACAGATGATTAGCCGTGCGGTGACAGCGCATTTGGACCATTTTCACTGAGAGGACGGGAAGCAGCCATTGACAACGGTGATGGCCAACATACAGCTTACCATGGAAAGGAGTATGAAGGATTGGATGAAGGTAGTAGGAAAGTAGAGATTCAACAGGAACAAAGCATCTCTATGCACTTATCTGAAATTCTCACCAATGAATTATATAAGTATCTCTGTCTTTATTTTCTGTTTATTTACCTTTTAATTATTAAAACTCCATAACCATTTGAATTCGCCTGACTGAGATTTATAAGGTGACCATAGCTTGCTTCAAGCTCACAATCTCTGTGGGATCGACCCTTACTCACGTAAGGTTTATTACTTGGACGACCTAGTGCACTTGCTGGTTAGTTGTGCGAAGTTGTGAGAAAGATTTGAAATTATAATTGTGCGTACCAAGTTGTTGGCGCCATTGTGTATCACAATTTCGTGCACCAAGTTTTTGGTACCGTTGCCGGGGATCGTTCGAGTTTGGACAACTGACGGTTCATCTTGTTGCTCAAATTAGATAATTTTCTTTTTGTTTCAACCTTTATTTTATTTTCAAAAAGTTTTCAAAAATCTTTCAAAAAATTTTTCTTCTTTTTCGTTTTTCCAAAAAAAATTTCGAAAAAAAACCCCAAAAAAATTCATAAAATAATAAAAACTCAAAAATATTTCATGGTTCTTGTTTGAATCTAGGGCCAAATTTTAAGTTTGGTGTCAATTGCATGATTCTAATTGTCTTGCAACTTTCGAAACATATGCATTGTGTTCTTGATGATCTTCAAGTCGTTTTTGATGAATTGCCTTATTTGATCTTCATGATTTATTAATTTGCACTGCATGATGTTCTACATATGCATTCTTGCATTCATATGGCCCAAACATGAGAAATTTCTAAGTTTGGTGTCCTCCATGTTTTATTTCATTAAGAAAACTGAGTTCTTGATGTTCATCTTGATCTTCAAAATTGTTCTTGGTGTTCATCTTGACGTTCATAATGTTCTTGCATATATCTTGTGTTTTGATCCAAGAATTATATGTTTCGACTCATTTTGTTATTTTTCAAAATTGAAAACATATCTTGTTGAATAAAGAATTTAGCAAAATGAAAATCCAAGAACATAAAGCAGAGGAATTACAGAGAAAAAAACTGGGCGTTCAAAATGCCTAATAAAGAAGGAAAACTGGCGTTTAAACGCCAGCCAGGGTACCTGGCTAGGAGTTTAAACGCCCAAACCATGCAGCAATTGGGTGTTAAACGCCCAAAACATGCAGCTCCTGGGCGTTTAACGCCATGATGACACAAGGAGAGGAATTTTGTTTTCAAATCAAATCTTTTTCAAATTTTCATATTTTTTCAATATCAAATCTTTTTCAAATCAAATATTTTCAATCATATCTTTTTCAAAATCATATCTTTTCAAACATATCTTTTTCAAATCACATATTTTTTAATTCTAATTTCAAAATCTTTTTATAACTTCTTATCTTTTTCAACTTTATTCCTTATTTTTTTCAAAACCACAACCAATTTTTCAAAAATTTATTTTAAATTTTATTCCTTTTTTTTTCGAAAATTCTACCCCCTCTCTTATCTTTTTCTATTTAAACACTAACATTCCTCCTCCATTGTCAATTCGAACTCTATCTCTCTTTGTGTGTTCAAATTCTTCCTTACCTACCTTATCCTTCCATTCTTGTTTTCTTCTGACACCTCAAGGAATCTCTATACTGTGACATAGAGGATTCCATATTTTTTTTATTTTCTTCTTTTTCATATGAGAAGGAATAAAGATAAAAGCATACTTATTGAAGCTGATCCTGAACCTGAAAGGACTCTAAAGAGGAAGCTAAGAGTAGCTAAAGCACAAAACTCTGAAGAGGACCTCACTGAAATTTTCGAAAAGGAAGCAGCAAAAGAAACAATTATGGCCGAACCAAACAACAATGCAAGGAAGATGCTTGGTGATTTTACTACACCAACTTCCAACTTCTATGGAAGAAGCATCTCAATCCCTGCCATAGGAGCAAACAATTTTGAGCTAAAGCCTCAATTAGTTTCTCTACTGCAACAGAACTGCAAGTTTCATGGACTTCCATCAGAAGACCCTTATCAGTTGTTAACTGAGTTCTTGCAAATCTATGATACTGTTAAGACCAATGGAGTTAATCCTAATGTCTACAAGCTTATGCTTTTTCCTTTTGCTGTAAGGGACAGAGCTAGAACATGGTTGGACTCACAAACTAGAGATAGTCTGGACTCTTGGGATAAGCTGGTCACAGCTTTCTTTGCTAAGTTCTTTCCTCCTCAAAAGCTGAGCAAGCTTAGAGTGGATGTTCAGACCTTCAGACAAAAAGATGATGAGTCCCTCTATGAAGCTTGGGAAAGATACAAGCAACTGACCAAAAAGTGTCCTTCTGATATACTTTCAGAATGGACCACATTAGATATATTCTATGATGGTCTGTCTGAATTTTCCAAGATGCCACTGGACCACTCTGCAGGTGGATCCATTCACCAAAAGAAAACACCTGCAGAAGCTCAGGAACTTATTGAAATAGTTGCAAATAACCAGTTCATGTATACCTCTGAGAGGAATCCTGTGAGTAATGGGACGCCTCAAAAGAGAGGAGTTCTTGAAATTGATGCTCTGAATGCCATACTGGCTCAGAATAATATATTGACCCAATAAGTCAATATGATTTCTCAGAGTCTGAATGGATTGAAAAATGCATCCAACAGTACTAAAGAAGCATCTTCTGAAGAAGAAGCTTATAATCCTGAGAACCCTGCAATGGCAGAGGTGAATTACATGGGTGAAGTCTTTGGTAACACCTATAATCCTTCATAGAAAAATCATCCAAATTTTTCATGGTAGGATCAACAGAAGCAAGGCTTCAATAATAACAATGGTGGAAGAAACAGATTTAGCAATAGCAAACCTTTCCCATCATCATCTTAGCAACAGACAGAGCATTCTGAGCAAAATCCTTCTAACTTAGCAAACATAGTCTCTGATCTATCTAAGGCCACTCTTAGTTTCATGACTAAAACAAGATCCTCAATTAGAAATTTGGAGGCACAAGTGGGCCAGCTGAGTAAAAGGGTTACTGAAACTCCTCCTAGCACTCTCCCAAGCAATACAGAAGAGAATCCCAAAGGAGAGTGCAAGGCCATTGATATAATCAACATGGACGAAACCTTAGAGGAGGAGGAGGACGTGAATCCCAATAAGGAAGACCTCAGGGGACGTCTAATGGTCAGTACGGAATCCCCTAATGAGGAATCAAAAGAATCTGAGGCTCATACAGAGACCATAGAGATTCCCTTGGACCTCCTTTTACCATTCATGAGCTCTGATGACTATTCATCTTCTGAAAAAGACGAAGACATTGTTGAAGAGTGATGAGCGGATATTTTATACGCTTTTTGGGGGTAATTTCATGTAGATTTTAGCATGTTTTAATTAGTTTTTAGTAGAATATTATTAGTTTTTAGGCAAAAATCATATTTCTAGACTTCACTATGAGTTTTTGTGTTTTTCTATGATTTCAGGTATTTTCTGGCTGAAATTGAGGGAGCTGAACAAAAATCTGAGTTAGGCTGAAAAAGGACTGCTGATGCTGCTGGATTCTGACCTCCCTGCACTCGAAACGGATTTTCTAGAGCTACAGGAGTCCAATTGGTGCGCTCTCAATGGCGTTGGAAAGTAGACATCCAGGGCTTTCCAGCAATATATAATAGTCCATACTTTTCATGAAGATAGACGACGTAAACTGGCGTTCAACGCCAGTATCATGCTGCTGTCTGGCGTCCAGCGCCAGAAACAGGTTACAAGCTGGAGTTCAACGCCAGAAACAGGTTACAACCTGGTGTTGAACGCCCAAAACAGCCCCAGACACGTGAGAAGCTTAAGTCTCAGCCCCAGCACACACCAAGTGGGCCCCAGAAGTGGATTTCTGCACTATCTATCATAGTTTACTCATTTTCTGTAAACCTATGTTACTAGTTTACTATTTAAACAACTTTTAGAGATTTACTTTGCATCTCATGACATTTTTAGATCTGAATTATACACTCTTTGGCAGCATGAGTCTCTAAACTCCATTGTTGGGGGTGAGGAGCTCTGCAGCGTCTCGATGAATTAATAAATTACTTTTGTTTCGACCATTTTTACTGAGAGGATGGGAAGTAGCCATTGACAATGGTGACACCCTACATAGAGCTTGCCATGGAAGGAACCTTGCGTGTGGGAAAAGGATTTCAAGGAAAAGTTGAAATTCAGAGGACAAAGCATCTCCAAAACTCCAACATATTCTCCATTATTAAAGTAACAACTATTTATTTTATGCCCTTTTTACTTTATACGAGGCTAAAGAACCCTATTGGTATCCTGACTAAGATTAATAAAATAAACATAGCTTGCTTCAATCCAACAATCTCCGTGGGATTCGACCCTTACTCACGTAAGGTATTACTTGGACGACCCAGTGCACTTGTTGGTTAGTTGTGCGGATTGCAAAAAGTGTGATTGCAATTTCGTGCACCAAGTTTTTGGCGCCGTTGCCGGGGATTGTTCGAGTTTGAACAACTAAAGGTTTATTTTATTTCTTAGATTAGGAATAATTTATATTTGTTGTCATAGAGTCATTAAATTCTGATAGGATAATTTCTTTTTAAAAAAAATTTCAAAAATATTATTTTTCTTTATCAATTTTAATCTTTTTCGTGAGTTTAGTGTCTTGTTCTAAGTTTAGTGTCAATTGCATATTTTATATTTTTCCTTAAAATTTTCGTATTTATGTTCTTTGTTCTTCCTTGATCTTCAAGTAGTTCTTGTTTATTTTCCTTATTTGATCTTCAGTTTTTCTTGTTCTGTGTCTTTTTTTTGTTTTTCTTGTACTAATCCAAAGCATTAGTCTTCCAAAAGAAATATACCTATTCAGAACAATTGTTACATTTTCTGCCCAATTGGCTAGAGCGTTGGTCTATGTTCTTGGTAATTGGGTATCTTCTTTTTAAAATCTTTTTCAAAAATATTTTTTCTTGATTTAATCTTGTGCCAAACTTTAAGTTTGGTGTTTTCTTGTTAATTTTAATATAATTTTCGAAATTTTTTTTAAAGTTTTCTAAAAATTTTAAGTTTGGTGTTCTTTCTTTTGTTCTTGGTGTTCTTGTGAATCTTCAAGGTGTTCTTGAGTCTTGTGTTTTGATCTTAAAATTTTTAAGTTTGGTGTTCCTTGGTGTTTTCCCTCCAAAATTTTCGAAAATAAGGAACATTAGATTTAAAAATTTTAATATTGTGTCTTTTATGTGTTTTTCTCTTTCATCGTAAAATTCAAAATTCAAAAAAATATCTTTTCTAACTAATTTTAAACTATATTTTCGAATTTTTTTTTAAAAATTCAGATTTCTATTTCAAAATTTTTCAATTCTTATCTTTTTAAGATTTAAAAAAAATTATATATATTTTTATCTTTTTCAAAAATATCCTAACCACTTTCTCTCTCCTCAAATTTTCGAAAATCTTCATAAAAGTTTTCAAAATTTTAATTTTCTTTCTTTATTTATTTTATTTTTATTTCGATTTTTTTATTTTATTCTATTTCAAAAATCAATTTTCTTTATATAATAAATTAAATAAAACAGACAATATCAACATCTATATCATCTCCCTTGCTCCATCATGGAACTAAGTGGAAATGCACAGTCCAGGAGGACTCTGGGGTCATATGCTAACCCCACTACTGCTTCATATGGGAGTAGTATCTGTATACCCTCCATTGGAGTTAGTAGCTTTGAGTTGAATCCTCAGCTCATTATCATGGTGCAGCAAAGCTGCCAGTATTCCGGTATTCCACATGAAGAACCTACAGAGTTTCTGGCACAATTTTTACAAATTGCTGACACAGTGCATGATAAGAAAGTAGATCAGGATGTCTACAGATTATTACTGTTTCCATTTGCTGTAAAAGATCAAGCTAAGAGGTGGTTAAATAACCAACCTAAGAACAGCATAAAGACATGGAAACAGCTGTCAAAAAAATTCCTGAATCACTACTTTCCTCCAAAACGGATGACACAGCTAAGGCTAAGCATCCAAGGCTTCAAACAAGGAGATAATGAATCCCTTTATGATGCCTGGGAGAGATACAGAGAGATGCTAAGAAAATGCCCCTCTGAGATGTTTTCAGAGTGGGTGCAATTAGACATCTTCTACTATGGGCTTACAGAAAAAGCTCATATTTCTCTAGATCACTCAGCTGGTGGATCTATACATATGAGAAAAATAATTGTAGAAGCTCAAGAGCTTATTGATACAGTTGCTAGAAATCAGCATCTGTACCTAAGGAGTGAATCTTCCATGAAAGAAGAAGCTAAAACAGTAACTGCTGAACTCAGTCCTGTAGATCTGGCTAATGAATTCAATCGGCAATTAGACTTTCTAACTCAGCAGCTAGCCGAATTCAAGGAAATACTACAGGAAACAAGAATGGCTAACAGGAATATAGAAGTACAGTTAAAGCAAACAGAAAAGCAACTGTCAAAACAAATAACAGAAGAATGCCAAGCAGTTCAATTAAGAAGTGGAAAAACATTAAATACCTCACTTCAAAGCAGCAGGAAGCCAAGAAATGAACAAATAGCTACTCAAAATCCCTCTGAGGACAATCAGAGCCCAGAGAGGAATAATGCTGGCGCTGAACGCCCAGACTATGCTCATTTCTGGCGTTCAACACCAGAAACAAGCATGAATCCGGTGATGAACGCCCAAGGGAAGCATAGTTCTGGCGTTCAGACGCCAGTAACAGATAAGGAGTTGGCATCTAACGCCACTCCAGCTTCCACCCCTGGCATTCAAACGCCAGTGGGAAATCAGTCACATACAAGTGCTGATAACAACCCTTCTAAAAAGGCTTCCCAACCCACTTCTTGCTGATAGTAACCCCTCTAAGAAGGCTTCTCCAACCACCTCTATAGGAAATAAACCTGCTGCAACTAAGGTTGTGGAATATAAAGCCAAGATGCCTTATCCTCAGAAACTCCGCCAAGCAGAACAGGATAAATAATTTACCCGCTTTGCAGACTATCTCAGGACTCTTGAAATCAAGATTCCGTTTGTAGAGGCATTTATGAAAATACCCTCTTATGCTAAGTTCATGAAAGAGATCTTAAGTCATAAGAAGGATTGGAGGGAGACTGAAAAAGTTTACCTCACTGAAGAATGCAGTGCAGTTATTCTGAAAAGCTTACCTGAGAAGCTTAAGGATCCTGGGAGCTTCATGATACCATGCACATTAGAGGGTAACTACACCAAGACAGCTCTATGTGATCTTGGGGCAAGCATCAACCTAATCACTGCATCCACTATCAGAAAGCTTGGCTTGACTAAAGAGGTCAAACCAACCCGGATCTGTCTTCAACTTGCTGATGGCTCCATTAAATACCCATCAGGCATAATTGAGGACATGATTATCAAGGTTGGGCCATTTGCCTTCCCTACTGACTTTGTAGTGCTAGAAATGGAGGAGCACAAGAGTGCAACTCTCATTTTAGGAAGATCATTCCTAGCAACTGGACGAACCCTCATTGACGTCCAAAAAGGGGAGATAACCCTGAGAGTCAATGAGGATGAGTTTAAGTTGAATGTTGTCAAAGCTATGCAACATCCAGACACATTAGATGACTGCCTGGGCGTTGATATTATTGACTCCCTGGTGGAAGAGGTCTATATGACTGAGAGTCTCGAATCAGAGCTAGAGGACATTTTTAAAGATGTTTAGCCTGATCTGGAGGAACCAGAGGAAATAAAAGAACCTCTGAAAACTCCTCAGGAAGAGGAGAAACCTCCTAAACCCGAGCTCAAACCACTACCACCATCCCTGAAATATGCATTTCTGGGTGAAGGTGACACTTTTCCTGTAATCATAAACTCTGCTTTAGAGCCACAGGAAGAGAAAGCACTAATTCAGGTGCTAAGGACACACAAGGTAGCTCTTGGGTGGTCCATAAGTGATCTTAAGGGTATTAGCCCACCCAGATGCATGCACAAGATCCTATTGGAGGATGATGCTAAGCCAGTGGTTCAACGACAGAGGCGGCTAAATCCTGCCATGAAGGAGGTGGTGCAGAAAGAGGTCACTAAGTTACTAGAGGCTGGGATTATCTATCCTATTTCTGATAGCCCCTGGGAGAGCCCTGTCCAAGTTATCCCCAAAAAGGGAGGCATGACAGTGGTTCATAATGAAAAAAATGAACTGGTTCCTACAAGAACAGTTACAGGGTGGCGTATGTGTATTGA
>NC_029773.3:12744897-12746790 GCF_000817695.3 Arachis duranensis | reverse complement strand
GATATTCAGGTTATAATCAAATTGCAGTAGATCCCCAGGATCAAGAGAAAACGGCATTCACATGCCCATCTGGAGTATTTGCATACAGAAGGATGCCATTTGGCTTGTGCAATGCACCTACAACCTTTCAGAGGTGCATGCTCTCTATCTTCTCTGATATGGTAGAGAAGTTTCTGGAAGTCTTCATGGATGACTTTTCAGTATTTGGAGACTCATTCAGCTCCTGCCTTAACCATTTAGCACTTGTTCTGAAAAGATGCCAAGAGACCAACCTAGTTTTAAACTGGGAAAAATTTCACTTTATGGTGACTGAAGGGATTGTCCTTGGGCATAAAATTTCAAACAAGGGAATAGAGGTGGATCAAGCTAAAGTTGAAGTAATTGAAAAATTACCACCACGTGCCAATGTTAAGGCAATCAGAAGCTTTCTGGGGCATGCAGGATTCTATAGGAGGTTTATAAAGGATTTTTCAAAAATTGCAAAACCTCTGAGCAATCTGCTAGCTGCTGACACGCCATTTGTGTTTGACACAAAGTGTCTGCAGGCGTTTGAGACCCTGAAAGCTAAGCTGGTCACAGCACTAGTTATTTCTGCACTAGACTGGACATTATCCTTTGAACTAATGTGTGATGCCAGTGACCATACTATTGGTGCAGTATTGGGACAGAGGCATAACAAGCTTCTGCATGTCATTTATTATGCTAGCAGTGTTTTAAATGATGCCCAGAAAAATTACACAACCACAGAAAAAGAATTACTTGCAGTGGTTTATGCCATTGACAAGTTTAGATCCTACTTAGTAGGATCAAAAGTGATTGTGTACACTGACCATGCTGCTCTTAAATATCTACTCATAAAGCAGGATTCAAAGCCCAGACTCATAAGATGGGTGTTGCTTCTACAAGAGTTTGATATAGAAATAAGAGACAGAAAAGGAACAGAGAATCAAGTAGCTGATCACCTGTCCCGGATAGAACCAGTAGCAGGAGCATCCCTCCCTCCTACTGAGATCTCTGAAACCTTTCTGGATGAGCAATTGTTTGCTGTTCAGGAAGCTCTGTGGTTTACAGACATTGCAAACTATAAAACACAAGGTTCTCCTTTTGTAACCATGGAGAGGAAGCATGAAAAGCTTCTCTCACTGCAGAGTCAACCAAAGCCCCCACAGTCCAACTCTAAGTTTGGTGTTGGGAGGCCATAACCAAACTCTACGTTTGGTGTTGAACCCCCACATTCAAACTCTAAGTTTGATGTTGGGAGGTCCCAACCTTGCTCTGACTATCTGTGAGACTCCATGAGAGCTCACTGTCCAGCTAAGGACAATAAAGAAGCGCTTGCAGGGAGGCAACCCAGCCATTCACAAAATTTAATTTTATTTATTTTTGCTAATTAATTTTTATAGGTATATGTCAAAGTATCTTCAAAAGGTAAAATAGCAATTGATTGGATTCACAAAGTTACAAGGGAATTTGGAAGCTCACTGGCGTGAAAAGGCCAGTAAGAAACATTTTTGGGCGTTGAACGCCCAAAAGAAGCACCCACTGGGCGTTCAACGCCAGTAAGGGTAGCCATCTGGGCGTTAAACGCCAGAAAGGAGCATCTTCTGGGCGTTGAACGCCAGAAAGAAGCACCTTCTGGGTGTTTAACGCCAGATTGACAGCGTCCTGGGCGTTTAGAAAAATGCCCAGTGACAAAAGAATTCCTGGCGTTCAACGCCAGAAAGAAGCAACAGCTGGGTGTTGAACGCCCAGGAGAAGCAGCAATTGGGCGTTAAACGCCCAAAACAAGCAGCATTTGGGCGTTTAACGCCAGAATGGTGGGGAGGAGGTAAAATTCGTTTTTCTTCACAAATTTTCTAATTTTTATGTTTCAATTCATGATTTCTTGCATAA
>NC_029773.3:12743603-12743912 GCF_000817695.3 Arachis duranensis | reverse complement strand
AAAATAACTGTGTTCAAGAATCAACATACTACACTAGGAGAATCAATAATACTATTTGAATTCTGAGTTCCTATGGATGCCAATCATTCTGAGTTTCAAAGGATAAAGGGAGATGCCAAAACTGTTCAGAAACAAAAAGCTACTAGCCCCGCTCATCTAAATTAGAATCTGAGCTTCACTTAAAACTCAGAGATTTTATTACTCCTTAAATTCTTTTATCCTATTTTATTCATCTAGTTGCTTGGGGACAAGCAACAGTTTAAGTTTGGTATTGTGATGAGCGGATATTTTATACGCTTTTTGGGGGTA
>NC_029773.3:12715012-12743416 GCF_000817695.3 Arachis duranensis | reverse complement strand
TGAAATTGAGGGAGCTGAGCAAAAATCTGAGTTAGGCTGAAAAAGGACTGCTGATGCTGCTGGATTCTGACCTCCCTGCACTCGAAATGGATTTTCTAGAGCTATAGGAGTTCAATTGGCGCGCTCTCAACGGCGTTGGAAATTAGACATCCAGGGCTTTCCAGCAATATATAATAGTCCATACTTTTCACGAAGATAGACGACGTAAACTGGCGTTCAACGCCAGTATCATGCTGCTGTCTGGCGTCCAGCGCCAGAAACAGGTTACAAGCTGGAGTTCAACGCCAGAAATAGGTTACAACCTGGCGTTGAACGCCCAAAACAGCCCCAGACACGTGAGAAGCTTAAGTCTCAGCCCCAACACACACCAAGTGGGCCCCAGAAGTGGATTTCTGCACTATCTATCATAGTTTACTCATTTTCTGTAAACCTAGGTTACTAGTTTACTATTTAAACAACTTTTAGAGATTTACTTTGCATCTCATGACATTTTTAGATCTGAATTATACACTCTTTGGTAGCATGAGTCTCTAAACTCCATTGTTGGGGGTGAGGAGCTCTGCAGCGTCTCGATGATGGCGGCATTCATGAGAATCCGGAAAGTCTAAACCTTGTCTGTGGTATTCCGAGTAGGATTCTGGGATTGAATGACTGTGACGAGCTTCAAACTCCTGAAGGCTGGGCGTTAGTGACAGACGCAAAAGAATCAATGGATTCTATTCCAACCTGATTGAGAACCGACAGATGATTAGCCGTGCTGTGACAGAGCATAGGAACGTTTTCACTGAGAGGATGGGAAGTAGCCATTGACAACGGTGACACCCTACATAGAGCTTGCCATGGAAGGAACCTTGCGTGTGGGAAAAGGATTTCAAGGAAAAGTTGAAATTCAGAGGACAAAGCATCTCCAAAACTCCAACATATTCTCCATTATTAAAGTAACAACTATTTATTTTATGCCCTTTTTACTTTATACGAGGCTAAAGAACCCTATTGGTATCCTGACTAAGATTAATAAAATAAATATAGCTTGCTTCAATCCAACAATCTCCGTGGAATTCGACCCTTACTCACGTAAGGTATTACTTGGACGACCCAGTGCACTTGCTGGTTAGTTGTGCGGATTGCAAAAAGTGTGATTGCAATTTCGTGCACCAAAGAGCAAGTTGCCCAATATTTAGGAGCAATCATGAAGCTGAATGCCAAGCTGTTTGGTAATGAGACTTGGGAGGAAGAGCCTCCCTTGCTCACCAATGAACTGATACATTGGTTCAGCAAAATTTACCTCAAAAGAAATGGATCCTGGTAAATTTTTAATACCCTGTACCATAGGCACCATGACCTTTGAAAAAGCTCTGTGTGACCTGGGGTCAGGGATAAACATGATGCCCCTCTCTGTAATGGAGAGACTAGGAATCTATGAGGTACAGGCTGCCAAATTCTCATTGGAGATGGCAGATAAATCTATGAAAAAGGCTTATGGACTAGTAGAGGACGTGCTAGTGAAGGTTGAAGGCCTTTACTTCTCTGCTGATTTCATGATCCTAGACACTAGGAGGGATGAGGATGAATCCATCATTCTTGGAAGACCCTTCCTAGCCACAGCAAGAGCTATAATTGATGTTGACAGAGGAGAGTTGATCCTTCATTTGAATGAAGAATGCCTTGTAGTAAAGACTCAAGGTTCTCCATCTGTAACCATGGAGAGTAAGCATAAAGAGCTTCTCCCAATACAGATTCAAATAGAGCCCCCACATTCAAACTCTAAGTTTGGTGTTGGAAGGCCACAGCCAAACTCTAAGTTTGGTGTTGAGAGATCTCAACCATACTCTGATCATCTGTGAGGCTCCATGAGAGCTCACTCTCAAGCTATTGACATTAAAGAAGCGCTTATTTGGAGGCAACCCAATTTTATTTTAATCTATATTATTTTGTTTTGTTTTAGGTTGATGATCATGTGAAGTCACAAAGACAATTACAAAAATAAAGAAAAAAATCAAAAACAGCACACCCTGGAGGAAGGACTTACTGGCGTTTAAATGCTAGTAAGGGTAGCAAAATGGGCGTTTAAACGCCCAATCTGGCACCTTTCTGGGTGTTTAAACGCCAAAATAAGGCACCAGACTGGCATTTAAATGCCAGAACAGGGCAATAAACTGGCATTTAGACGCCAGAACAGGAAGGAAAACTGGCGTTTAAACGCCAGAATAGGGCAGCAGACTGGCGTTTAAACGCCATAATTGCACTCTAAGGCGTTTTGAACGCCCAATTGGAGTAGGGATGAAGAATTTCTTGACCCCTCAGGATCTGTGGACCCTACAGGATCCCCACCAACCTCAACTCACTCTCTCTCCTCTTCACACCTTTCTACAACACTCTTCTCCCCAAATACTCTACACCAATCACTTCCTTAACTCTCCCCAAAAACCCCCACCCACCTTCAAAATTCAAAACCATTTCCCTCCCAAATGCACCCAAACCTTTTGGCCACTTTCCTTCCCTTTTCCTATAAATACCCCTCTTCACTCCTTCATTTTCACACATCATACACACCTTCCCCTCCCCTTGGCTGAAACACATACACCTTCTATCTCCTCCATTTTCTTCTTCTTCTACATCTTTCTTTCATATTTTGCTCGAGGACGAGCAAGTATTTAAAGTTTGGTGTGGTAAAAGCATTGCTTTTTATTTTTTCATAACCATTTATGGCACCTAAGGCCAGAGAAACCTCTAGAAAGAGGAAAGGGAAGGCAACTGCCTCCACCTCTGAGTCATGAAAGATGGAGAGATTCATCTCAAAGGTCTATCAAGACCACTTCTATGAAGTTGTGGCCAAGAAGAAGGTGATCCCTGAGGTCCCTTTTAGGCTCAAAAAGGGCGAATATCCGGAGATCCGACAAGAGATCCGAAGGAGAGGTTGGAAAGTTCTTGCCAACCCTATTCAACAAGTCAGAATCTTAATGGTTCAAGAGTTCTATGCAAATGCATGGATCACTAGGAACCATGATCAAAGTATGAACCCAAACTCAAATAATTGGCTTACAATGGTTCGGGGGAAATACTTAGATTTCAGTCCAGAAAACGTGAGGCTAGCGTTTAACTTGCCAATGATAGAAGAAAACGCACGCCCCTATACTAGAAGGGTCAACTTTGATCAAAGGTTGGACCAAGTCCTCATGGACATATGTGTAGAAGGAGCTCAATGGAAAAGATACTCAAGAGGTAATCCGGTTCAATTGAGAAGACCAGATCTTAAGCCTGTGGCTAGAGGATGGTTGGAGTTCATCCAACGCTCTGTCATTCCCATTAGCAACCGATCTGAGGTAACTGTGGATCGGGCCATCATGATCCATAGTATCATGATTGGAGAGAAAGTAGAAGTTCATGAGATCATACCTCTAGAACTCTACAAGGTGGCTGACAAGTCCTCACCTTTGGCAAGATTAGCCTTTCCTCATCTCATATGTCACCTTTGTTATTCAGCTGGGATTGTCATAGAGGGAGACATCCTCATTGAAGAGGACAAGCTCATCACTAAGAAGAGGATGGAGCAAACTAGAGAGCCCATTCATGGCACTCAACCAGAGCATGAGGAAGTCCCTCATCAAGAAATCCCTGAGATGCCTCAAGGGATGCAATTTCCTCCATATAATTATTGGGAGCAACTTAACACTTATTTGAAAAGCTTGAGTTACAACATGGACCAATTAAGGGTGGAACACCAAGAGCACTCCATCATTCTCCATGAGATTAGAGAAGATCAAAGAGCTATGAGGGAGGAGCAACAAAGGCAAGGAAGAGACATAGAGGAGCTCAAGAGCACCATTGGTTCTTCAAGAGGAAGAAGACGCCACCCTCACTAAGGTGGACTCATTCCTTAATCTCCTTGTCTATTTATTTTTCTGTTTTTTGGCTTTATGCTGTAGGTTTTATCTATGTTTGTGTCTTCACTACATGATCATTAGTATCTAGAGTCTATGTATTAAAGCTATGACTAACTCCATGAATCATTTACCTCTCTTAAATGAAAAATGTGCTTAATTACAAAAGAACAAGAAGTACTTGGATTTCAAATTTTATCTTGAAACTAGTTTAATTATCTTGATGTGGTGGCAATACTTTTTGTTCTATGAATGAATGCTTGAACAGTGCATATTTTTATCTTGTTGTTTATGAATGTTAAAGTTGTTGGCTCTTGAAAGAATGATGAACAAAGAGAAATGTTATTGATAATCTGAAAAATCATGAAATTAATTCTTGAAGCAAGAAAAAGTAGCAAAAAAAGTTTTGGCGAAAAAAAAAGAGAAAGAAAGAAAAAGAAAAAGCAAGCAGAAAAAGCCAATAGCCCTTAAACCAAAAGGCAAGGGTAAAAAGGATCCAAGGCTTTGAGCATTAATGGATAGGAGGGCTCGAGAAAATAAAATCCAAGCCTAAGCGGCTAAATCAAGCTGTCCCTAACCATGTGCTTGTGGCATGCAGGTCCAAGTGAAAAGCTTAAGATTGAGTGGTTAAAGTCGTGATCCAAAGCAAAAGAGTGTGCTTAAGAACTCTGGATACCTCTAACTGGGGACTTTAGCAAAGCTGAGTCACAATCTGAAAAAGTTCACCCAGTTATGTGTTTGTGGCATTTATGTATCCGGTGGTAATACTGAAAAACAAAGTGGTTAGGGTCACAGCCAAGACTCATAAAGTAGCTGTGTTCAAGAATCAACGTACTGAACTAGGAAAATCAATGACACTATCTAAAATTATAATTTCTTATAGATGCCAATCATTCTGAATTTCAAAGGAAAAAATGAGATGCCAAAACTGTTCAGAAGCAAAAAGCTACAAGCCCTGCTCATCTAATTAGAACTATGTTTCAATGATATTGTGGGATTCATTGTATATTCTCTTCTTTTTATCCTATTTCATTTTTAGTTGCTTGGGGACAAGCAACAATCTAAGTTTGGTGTTGTGATGAGCGAATAATTTATACGCTTTTTGGCATTGTTTTTAGTATGTTTTCAGTATGTTTTAGTTAGTTTTTAGTATACTTTTATTATTTTTTAGGCAAAATTCATATTTCTTGAATTTACTATGAGTTTGTGTGTTTTTCTATGATTACAAAAATCTGATGCAGAGGCTGACAAAGGACTGCAGATGCTGTTGGATTCTGACCTCCCTGCACTCGAAGTGGATTTTATGGATCTAAAGAACTCCAAATGGCACGCTCTTAATTGCGTTCGAAAGTAGACATCCAAGGCTTTCTAGTAATATATAATAGTTCATACTTTGCGCGAGTTTTGACGACGTAAAATGGCATCAAAACGCCAGTTCTCTGCCCTTTTCTGGCGTCAAAACGCCAGAACTGGCATAAAAGTTGGAGTTAAATGCCCAAACTGGCACCAAACCTGGTGTTTAACTCCAAGGAAGACCTCTACACGTGAAAGCTTCAATTCTCAGCCCAAGTACACACCAAGTGGGCCCGGAAGTAGATTTTTGCATCATTTACTTATTTCTGTAAACCCTAGTAACTAGTTTAGTATAAATAGAACTTTTTACTATTGTATCTTGGAATCTTGAAATCTTGGTATCTATCTTTGATCAGCTTAGGCGATCTTAGACATTGGGAGCTGGCCTCTCGGCCATGCCTGGACCTTCATTACTTATGTATTTTCAGCGGTGGAGTTTCTACACACCATAGATTAAGGGTGTGGAGCTCTGCTGTTCCTCGAGTATTAATGCAAAGTACTATTGTATTCTTATTCAATTCAAGCTTATTTCTATTCTAAGATATTCGCTTGCACTTCAACCTGATGAATGTGATGATCCGTGACACTCATCACTATTCTCAACCTATGAACGCGTGCCTGACAACCACTTTCGTTCTACCTTAGATCGAGCGTATATCTCTTAGCCTCCATTACAAAAGATCGGAGTCTTCGTGGTATAAGCTAGAATTATTGGCGGCCATTCATGAGATCCGGAAAGTCTAAACCTTGTCTGTGGTATTTCGAGTAGGATCTGGGAAGGGATGACTGTGACGAGCTTTAAACTCGCGAGTGTTGGGTGTAGTGACAGACGCAAAAGGATCACTGGATTCTATTCCAACATGATCGAAAACCGACATATAATTAGCCGTGCGGTGATAGCACATTTGGACCATTTTTACTGAGAGGACGGAAAGTAACCATTGACAACGGTGATGCCCAACATACAGCTTGCCATGGAAAGGAGTATGAAGGATTGGATGAAGGCAGTAGGAAAGTAGAGATTCAACAGGAACTAAGCATCTCTATTCACTTATTTGAAATTCTCACCAATAAATTACATAAGTATCTCTATCTTTATTTTCTGTTTATTTACCTTTTAATTATTAAAACTCCATAACCATTTGAATCCGCCTGACTGAGATTTACAAGGTGACCATAGCTTGCTTCAAGCCGACAATCTCCGTGGGATCGACCCTTACTCACGTAAGGTTTATTACTTGGACGACCCAGTGCACTTGCTGGTTACTTGTGCGAAGTTGTGAAAAAGAGTTGAGATTACAATTATGCGTACCAAGTTGTTAGCGCTATTGTGTATCACAATTTCGTGCACCAGTAATAATTCCAATATATAAAATATAGTTTTCAGAAAGCGCCCCTACCTCGACATGTTGAAACTATAATCCAAACGCCTCTCAAAAATCCTTTTGTCTCGACCCAAAATCAACGACAACTTCAAAGCACAGCCCCACACATTTTCTCAGCAACATAGACAGCTCGAATTTACAACAAGCAACCTCAGTTACTAAATCCTAAGAACATTAATATTGTAAAGGCTTTAATACACGTACGGGACACTAACGCAGGGCTTTCGAAACATAATTACTTACCGAAATAATAAAATGAAGTAGCTGCAAATTCCGAACCAACCCGGCAATAGCTCCGATAGCGGCCAGAAGCTCCGGTGGATTAACTATAATAACCACGCACATTAAAACCTTCTCGAAATCCAAAAAGACAGAAACCTCAATTTAAAACCCTTACCGGTAGAGTTTTTTGGCGACGGCAGAAACAGCCAAAAGCTTCGGCAGTGGTCCCGGAAGTCACAGAACCACTCCCGGCGGTCAGAGTCTCGAAGACGCAGTTCCCTTCTCCGGCAGCGACACCTGCGGCGGCCTGAACCCTTTCCTGACGGTGGCAGTTCCGACAGAGGCAGCGCCGGTGACGCGAACGACGGCTGGGCCCGGTGGTTGGACTCCCAGCTCAGCCTCAGATCTCTCTTGTCTGCTCTGCTCCTGAACTCTCTCTCTCTGACTCTGCCATACATGACAGTTGCTGACCTTGTGGCAAGGACGACGGCGGCTTCCAGACACGGCACTTTCTCCCCTCCGGCCATGGCTCACATCTCCTCCCTCTCCAGATCGTGATTCGATTTGCGGCAGCAAGGAGGATTCGACGGCAAAACTTTGGCGAAGTCGGCGGCGCTGTGTTTTCCTATCACTCGTGAGCTCGACGGTGGCTCCAAGGTGGACTAGCGGCGGCACGAGCAGCAGCACGGCTCATCCCTTCCCCTGATTGTAGCTCCGTTCTATCTCCCTCAGATCTCCCTTCTCCTCGGTTAACAATGGCGGCGACGGTGGCAGTGACACCCACCGTGCCGCCTTTCCTCCTCCTTCCTCACTCTGCTTCTGTGGAACCCCTCCCCTCTATCCCTTCTTTCTGCATTTCTTCCATGGGAAAAAGGGGAGAAAAGTGTGTTTGTGTGTTGCGGCTACTGCTGGGTTTTGGGAGCTAAGTGTGGGTGAAAGGGAACCGGGTAGGGTAACAGGGTCACTGGGTTAGGATTTCATTATTTTGAAAATTAGGGTTAGGGGTGGTTTTGTAATTTTAATAAAATTAGGGTAATAGAGTAATTAAAAACCAAATTTTAATCCAACAATAACAATGTATAAAAAAATACTATTGGCTCATCCAATTTTATAAATGATTTTCAATAAACTGTTCAAGTCCAAAAATTAGAAATAATATCATTAATTTTCCTATTTTCTAAAACAGCAGTAATAATATATTAAAATATTAATTTTTTAGTCCAAAACATATAAAATCCTTATTATTTCACGACTACCAACTTTATAATTTGAATATAGAAAATAATTCAATAATTGTAAAATTGGATAATAATCTTAATTTATTTCAAATTCAGTTAATCAAAACTTGCTTTAATTATCTTTAATAAAGAATTTCTGAAATTAAAGCTACAAAAATACTGAATTTGAAATTAGCTTATGATAGCCCTTTTTCAAAAGTTCTGGGTCTTACATAACATAGAAAAAGTAATAATAAATTATAATTTATATATAATATAGATAAGAATATTAATGTAATTTACTCTATTATAATTTTCTCTTTTCTTATTTTTTCTTTCATCTAAACACAAAAAAATCTTCTATTTTCTTTCAATCTATTTTCTCTTGATCCAAACAATACCCACAAAAAATTTATTTTTTTCTATTTTTTTTTCATTTTCTTTCCTCACATTTTCTTTTCTCTCATTTTCCATCTTATATCCAAACAATGTCTTAATTCAAAAGAATCTTAATGAATAAAAACAAAGATAACTCTAATTTTTTTTATTTCCAACTCTACAAAAACGTAAAAAAAAAACTTTTTTTTCTTTCAAACAAATCTGAGTACCTTTTAAATTTATAAAATTTTTCATAAATAACAAGTCTTTCTCAGAGTAACTTCCATCTGAATATGAAAAAATATGTAGTACCAAAATCAAAATATCTATGAAAAAAATTATACTGCAAAAGAAAAGAAATAAATACCAAAATATTATTGAAATCTAGATCAAAGATTGAAAAGAGAAAAATTAAAAATAGAACATCAGAAAAGAAGCCAAAAGTAAAAATGTAAAAAAAAAAGAAAGGATAGAAAAAGGGAAAGAAAAGAAAGAGGAAGGACAATAATAGAGAAAAAGGAAGACGGTGAATTAGAAATAAAAAGAAAAATTAGAGAAAGGAGAAGGGAAAAAGGGAAAAAGGAAGAGGATGAGAAGAAAGAAAATGAGACAAGGAGAGAATGATACGGATAAAGGTATGAATAGTATTAATGAATGAAAGAAAAAATATAAGGTTTAATTACCCTTCTGGTTCCTATAGTTTCGCAAAATTTTCAATTAGTATAGGGACCTAACTGAAAAAGAAAAAAGTATAGGGACCTAATTGAAAATTTTACGAAAATATAGGGACCAATAGAGTAATTAAACCAAAATATAATGAGTGTATATTTAGTATGTGTATATAAAAGAGGAGAATCAGTAACTTTAGTTGCATAAAACAATGAAAAATAGAGTGATAAGAGAAGAGAAAATTCTCAGTCACTTGCACAAAAGAAATAAATCTATAAATAAGAAAAGAAGAACCAATGATAAAAATTTCAGAGAGAAATTCAGAGAGTAGAAGTAAAAAAAAAAAAGTGAGCTCACTATGCACAATGTCAACTTCCATTTTCTTTCACCTATTTATTTCGACATTTAATTTATTCGCAAAGTTAGTTAGACTGCTTTTTTTCAAGCCGTTTTTCAATTGCACAACCTTGTCTTGTTTATTTTTTTTCTCAAGGTATCAATACCTTCCTCATTTAAAGGACCTTGTCCTCGAAGTCAAAAATGGAATATTGTGCCTGCATCTCTTCATAAAATTTTCAAGTGGTTTTGTCAGCTGTCATATTCTATCACGTCACCGAGATTTTTTCTTGTCACTTATCATGTTGCTTGATTATGTGATATTCTAAGACCATGTATAGCTGTAGTCTGTACCCATTTTCACCCATTAATAATGGAGTTGAAATGATTGTAATAGTAGACAGTCCCTCACATTTCTTTAAAAATGAGATATGAAATATTGGGTAAATTTTGGATGATAAGGACATCTCCAATTTATATGCCACTTTGCCAATTCTGGAAATGATGGAGAAGGGACCAAAATAACATATTGATAATTTTTTATTCTTCTAGAGAGCAATTGATCGCTGAAGATAAGGTTGTAATTTCACATACATGAAATCACCCACATTGAATTCCACCTCTCGCCGCTTTCCATTAGCTTGGGCCAACATCCTCAATTGTGTCAGTTGTAAATTACGCTTTAAAGATGTCAAAACTATATTTCTTTGTAATAACAGTTCTTGCTAAGGCAGGGGTATCCGACAATCTTGACTCATAATACAGTAGCGAGAGAGGATCTGTTTCAAAAATTGTCTTATACTGTGTCATGCCAATTGCTGAATGAAATGAAGTATTATAGCTATAAGCTGTCCATGGAGGAGTTTGTACTAATTCTTCGAATTTTTTTATTGGTAGAAACCTAAATACATCTTCAAACACCGATTCAATACCTCCGTTGGGCCATGAAACTCGGAATGATAAGATGAGCTTCTTGCCAACTTAATCCCTTGGCTGCAACAGCATTGCTTCCAAAACATATTTATAAATACTTTATCTCTGTTAGAGACAATTGGTTGAGGCAAACCATACACACTTATAATGTCCTGAACAAACACTTCTGCCACCTTAAATGCCAAAAAATCTGGTGGAAAAGGAATAAAGTGCATGACTTTCAACAAGCAGTCAACCACCACTAAAATAACTGAATAGCCATGTGTCATTGATAAACCAGTAATAAAGTCCATCAAAATGTCTTGCCAAATACGTGAGGAATTTGGGAGAGGTTCCAAGAGTCCTATTGGAGATTGTGTGCTATACTTTGCCTATTGGCATATGAAACATGATTTGACATAAGCTTTTATTGATTATGCCATATTCTTTCAAAAAACTAAGTTGTTAATATGTTCAAGGTCTTCTCAACTCCTCCAATTTCTCTTATGAGTGAATAACTGAATCATGGCCTTCCTGCAGTAACCCTCACAATAAAGATAATGATACTAGCACTACTAATTGATCATCTTAGTATCAAAGGCATTGTCTTTGTTGTAGCCTCCTCAATTTTAATTCAGCTTCTGAAAAATATGATTTTGGCTGATACTGTTGACTCTCTTGCTGTAACAGTGACAACACTACACTTGTTATGGTGGTTGGTTGTATTCAATTGAAAAGTCAAAGCCAAGAAATTTTGCTAACCAAGTTTGTTGCTCTGAGATTTGTATTGTTTGAACTTGCATTTTCTTAAGGCTTTTGTGATCTGTCTGAATCACGAATTTATGACCCAACAAATAGCGTCTAAATTTTTTCACTCATGCAATGATTGCCTACATTTTCGCACATACGCTGATTACTTCTGCTAGGCTGTGGTCGAAAGCTTTTTCAAAAAATATGCTATCGGGTGACCCGCTAGACTTAGTATTGCACCAATACTTGTTTCTGACACATGGGTCTCAAGAATAAATGGTTTTGAAAAATCTGACAACCTAAAATCAACACATTTGATAAAGCATCCTTCAGTTTGAGAAACGCCTCTGTAGCTTGCAACGACCACACAAAACAATCCTTTTTCAAAAGATCAATTAAGGAAGCTGCAAGTAGTGCAAACTGCCTAATAAATTTTTTCTAATAGTTTGTTAGTCCCAGAAATGTCCTCAATTGCTTAAGAGTTGATGGAGTAGGTCACAGTCGGATGGTATGGACTTTCAGTTCATCCACCCGGACCTCGTCTTACGAAACTAGATGACCCAAATAGTCCACTTTTATTTGGCCAAATGAGCATTTAGATAATTTAGCATATAAGACACGATAGACCAAAATCAACAAAATATGCATCAAATGGGGCTGCCAATCCGGGCTATATATCACAATATCATCAAAGAAAATAAGAACAAAAATTTTCTGAGCACCTTTGCAAAGACGGAATTCATCAAGCTCTGAAACATAGCTGGAGTGTTGGTTAATCTGAATGGCATAACAAGCCACTCATAATCCTTGATGGGTTCGGAAAGTGGTCTTAAAACAATCTTTTGGTCGCACTCAAATTTAATGATAAGTAGACCTCAAGTTCAACTTCGAAAAGTACTGTGCCTCAAACAATTCATAGCAACTCATCAACCATCGACATCTGATAAATCTATATTTTACGATAATTTTTGGCTTAAAAAGAGTAGATTTTATCAACTTATCTTGCACTTATTCATTGAAATTGCATGTTTTTATAAATTTTCTCCTAATTGTGCTTAATTATTAAAAACAAATTTTTTATGCTTTAAATTATCAAATTTAATTTACTTTTATTCTATTTGATGCCTTGATATATTTGTTTGAGTGATTTAAGATTTAGAAGGCAATGATGACTTGAAAAGATGAAGAAAAAGCATGCAAAAGTGGAGGGATCAGGAAGAAATGAAGACTAGAAGAACTCCTAGTTGTGTGTACAGGTGGGTCGTGCGTATGCATCTCTTTCAACTTGTGCATATGCATAGGTTGTGTGTATGCACGACTCACAGCAGGTGACTCACTTAAGATGGCATGGGACTTACGATTTCTGGCCCATTTTGGCCCCAATCCAACTCATTTCTGAAGCATTTAAAGCATGGACTAAGGGGGGATCAACCAAGTAGTGTAGTATTATGGTTTAGGTGATTATAGAGAGAGAAGCTCCAACTTCTCTCTAGAATTTTAGGGTTTTTAGGGTTTTTTAGTTTAATTTCTCTCTAGTTTAGGTTTTGACTTGTTTTAGTTTAGTTTTCTTTATATTTTGTTGTTCTAGTATCTTAATTTGCCTAGTTTTTCTTGTTAATTTTTATATTTTGCTACTTTTTAGTTTATGAACAATTGTTGAATTCTAATTTTTCTTTAATGCAATTTGATATTTTCATATTTTCATATTTATTGATATATATTGGAATCTTGAAGAGTACTTGAAGTCCAAGCATTGGTAGAGATACAAAGATGATTCAAGCACAAGTCTCAATGACAAGAGCTCACTAAATGTCTAATTGAAAGACTTTAAATAAAAGTGATCGGTAAGAGACACCCTACCATGGTAACATCTTCTAATTTTCTCTCTTGTTTGGCATTTTTAGTGGCTTGTTATGTGCTTAAAGTGTTTAATTTGGTGCAAAAAATTTGAAAAATAGACCCGATTCCGTGTGTATGCATCACCCCTATTTTTTTCACCAACTTATACGTACGCACCTGACCCTAAAACTTTTGAAAAATAGTGTCAAGTTCCAAGCGTATGCATCCCTTGTGCATACGCTTCTCCCCCTCTTTATTTGAAAAAAATTGTGCCTTTATGCGTATGCACCACTTGTGCATATGCGTCACCTTCATTTCCAAATACGAAATAGGGGGAGGTTTCGCGCGTATGTGGTAGTGATGCGTACGTATTACCTTGTGAAATCTCACACTCGTGCGTATGCACGAGGGGTATGCAGGAGTCGTGCATACGTGTCACTCATCAATTCGCACCAATTAGGGAGTGAAATCCTAATTCACGAAGAGGCCTCCATTATTCTCTCTTCTTCGTACATTTTCTATGCGCCTTCACCTCCTTCTTTTCTCAGCAGCCAGCACCACCCTCCACCATCAACAATGAAAAAGAGTCCTTAACTGTGGCAACATTTAAGGCATGGTAACCCTTTTTCTTTGCTAGTAGCACCAGAGACCAAAAAGGGATAGTACTCGGCGAATGATTCCTTCGGCCAACATCTTATTCTCAATCCTCTCAATATTGGTTTTCTGGCTATGCAAATGTCGGTATGGTTTTACCTTAATCAACTAAATTGAGGAGCAAGGTGATAACATGATCATGAGACCGGGAGGGTGACAAGCCTTTAGGAGTGTTAAAAACATTTTTGTATTTATGTAGTAGTGAAGCTAGCTCCGGATCCATGTCTGATGGCAACTCATGCAATGACACATCCGCACCTTCAGAGAGTTGAAATTATAATGTGTACAATTCTAAAATTTCACTGGTAGCTTACAATTACTTGAATTGATTGAATTGAGCTAACACTGACACCTGTTATACTTTGTCTTGAAGTGTTACTAACCGATCCTTATATAAAAAAGTAATATTTTTTTTTGTAATTTACCAAATGTATGTCCAAAGTTTCTAGCCATATATCTTCCAACCTCTTTGGTACCTATTTCTCCCATATTCTCAGCATGACCGTCTTTAGTGCATGTAGAGTATCAACCCGGTTGGTGCACAATATGACAGTCGAATCAGACTCAAAAATTACTCTTTTATCACAGTGTTTTACTATCTCATTGGGATAAACCATAATAGAAAATAATTGACTTTTTTCTATGAGAACAAAATGAAAAGAAAAAAAAATGATTGATTTGTGAATTGTGAGGAGATGGTTAAGGGATAAGCTCTATAAATAGAGTTATTTTTCAATATATCTTGGGTGCAGAGACACCTAAACTATAATACACATATCTCAAGTCTTGAGACCCAAATTACACCCTTAACTATATCTCGAATATTGAGACTCAAATTAGTTAAATTGTACATATCTCAGGTACTTAGTATTCAATCTCCGTAATAATACATATTCTAGATGCACTTAAGATATGTCTCGGTGTTACCTGGTTACAACACAGTCTCAGATGCAATGATAGATTTAAGTTTTAATTTATTCCTCAACATTCTAGATGCGTAAGATTAAATAATTTTATAAATACTTTAAATTTTATATATTTCTATAATTTATATATTATTAAATTTAAATAAAAAAATTCGCACATTTACTCATGCTACTCTTCTGACTAAGATTTTAACGAACGTTGTAATATAATAGGAGAAAAAATGATTAGAAATAAGTGACAATAATAATCACTCTCGAATATAGCAATGTTAAAATCAAATTATGGGATTCCAAAAATGATGCTGAGTTGGTGAGTGGCATGGAAATGCACATATATCTTAAGATGGTGGTAGGGCGAGAAACATATTTAATATATAAACTACATGATTTCACATGTATATAAAAAATCTAATTTTGATGTATTGTAAATATAAAATAATTTCATATATATATATTTAATTATATAATATTATGTTAATAAAAAATAACTATTTTTTATATAAATAATTATTTAAAAAAATAAATATAATTATTATACAACTGTATAAAAGATTTTATACTATCTATAAGTGAAGAAAAATGGGAGTGTCTCAACTTTTTGGGCAATAAGATCATTGTTGAAAATGACCCTAATAGGGTGTATGCTCACTAGTATCATCTTTGGATTGAGATGACTCAAAGAAAAATGTTTAAACGTGATTTTTGTGTTTTATTTTCTTTATTATTATATTTTAGTTTTATATTTTATCATCTACACAAATTTAGTTATCTATTAATTTTAGAAAACTATGATTTTTTGTTGTTGAAAATGTTAATTTCTTGCTTCCATGTTGAGTGTTATTTTAATTAAATTGACTTTTATTATATCATTATATTTATAACATTTAAAGTAGAAGATGATACGAGTAATTAGATACTTCAAATAATGTAATAATATTTATTTAATATTTATTTAATATTTTTTATTTTCTTTAAAAAAAATAAAAAATAATTTATTAAATTATTTTTTTAAAAAGTTAAAATATTAAACACATACTTTTATTTAAATTTTACATTACTTAAAAGAAATCAATTCTAATAAAAATTCACACAATATTTATTAACTAGATGGAACAAAAAAAAAAAGAAAATTTTTGATGGGGGCAAGAAAGTTAAGGATACATTTCCTCAAATTTGGTATGATGTTGTTTGCCATACAAATTGACAGCACCATGAAAGTGTGATTAGTGACCAAATTGAATTGTTTCAAGTCTTCATTGACCCTTTTCCTTTTGTCCCCTAAAACCCTAATCCCCTATGCTTCCACCTCATAACTCATTCTTACTATTTTAAGCAGCTATAATAATGTATGTTAATAAATAGAACCTCAAATTTAGATTTAGATTCATAGAGTTATAGATTAGATCGCTAAACCAAATTTTCATTAGTGATTAAATGTTCTTTCTTCTTAAGTGGCATGCCCATTTTGCCCTTGCTAAAATGCGCCCCATACTCAATAGATTTCTACTTCCACATATGGAAAAAAACAAGCATAGTTTAACACAGTGCGCATGTTAACTCCAATATAAAAATAGCACACACTCCTCCTCTTCTTCCACTAAAGCATTTTTTTTTTTAATTTTTGCACCATTCATAGTTTCATACTCTCTCTCTATCTCTATCTGAAGGGAAAAAAAAGTAAAAAAAAAAAAAAAAGAAAAGGAAAAGCAAAACAAAGAAAGAAAAAACCAGAGCAAATAAAAACAGAGGCTTTTTAATTGTTTTTTAAGGTTTTTTTTTCCCTTCTCTTTTCTTCAATTGATTTAAGCACAAACAGAAATTTTTATGGTTCAGTTCCCATAAAAGCTTCAAACTTTGTGATCTCTTTCTCATTTCGACACACCCCATTTTCTTAATTTTCCTTCTCCACTTTGCAAATTTGCAGAGAAGATCCATTCATTCAATCACACACACACACACACTTTTTGCTTCATCCATGTCTTCTGACATAAGTTAAAATGATTCTGAACCAGACTTCAGCAAATTAAGGTAGTAGAAGCCATTCAAAGTTCCCAATGGAAAATCGCAATGTTCAAATGGCGATACCAATAGTAGTAGTTGATGCTGCTGCTTTGAGTGCCAGTGTTTGTTCTGGAAGTTCCTGAAACCAAAGTCTGAATCTTTTTGAAATTGGGTAACTGGACATTGGAGGCTTGGAGTGTGTTGAGTTTGAGAATAATGGGGATAGATCGGTTTTTGCTATTAGCAACGGTTGGACCGCCATTAAAACGGCGTGCTGGGTTAAGGAGGAAACAAGCTGGAAGAGGGTCTTATAGGGGAAGCTAGTGTGCAAAGAGAGGGTTGCTTGTGTTTCTTTTTGTGTGTTTTCCTCTTTGGTGGGTAAAATTTTGAGGGTGTTTGTTCAATTTTTGTTGTTGTTTTTGGAGGAGGGGTTTAGAAGAACCCTTTTCTCTTCAAAGGGTGCATAGAAAAAGTTTTGCTTTTTTGAGGAGGAGAAGAAGATGGGTAGTACCAACAACTTGCACCAATTATTGAGAATATTGTGTTTGAATACTGATTGGAATTCCGCAATCTTTTGGAAGCTCCAACATCGTGCTAGGATGTATGTATCTTCTCCTTTTTGAGCTTTATTCATGTTTGCAATCTATTCTGTGTGATATGCCCTGTGTTTTTTGTAGTTTCTGGTGTGCTGATTTTTGTGCTTTGGATAAATTTCTATATTTATAGTGATTTCTTGGTGACAACGTTTTCATGATACGATATCATAGCTCTGTGTCCAAAAGGTCAAGAGTTCCTAATGAATCCCAAAAATGGGAAAATAGCATAAGGCAAATAAAGGAAAAAAATAAGGCCTATGCAAAAATCAAACATACTCAAAAGAGGCTCTTGCTTGAGGGGAATGTTAGAGATATAATCATTAATGTTGTCTTCTTCTATCAGTTTAAGCTTTTGGGATGAGTAGTTTCATGACAAAGGTTTATGCAAAAACATGACAAAGCTGTTTGGTCTGTGTAGTTGAATCTGTCTTTGGGAATAGGCTTAGTTGTTGTTGTAATGAATTTTTTTCCTTGTTGGTGAGTAAAGAATATGAATATGATACTTATTGAACTGATTCAGCTTGGATTTTGGACTAATGAAGGCTTTGCTTGATTATCTAGAATAACTATAGCCATAATACCTAAGGGATGTTTGGCTCTTAGATGTTATATGTGTTGGTTTTAAGGAAAAGCATAATCATTTTATTCGATGGATTTATAATCACATAATAAGTAAGGCTTACATTTATTGTCATTGTAGTGGCTATGTCTTAAAAGAGTATTAGCAATATAATGTATTACGCCATTACCCTGTAGTATTTATTGATTTGAATGTGAATAACTCACACTTGGAGAATTGAATTCAACATGTTATGTTTAGTTATGTTTCGGTCGTGGTGTTTGGCTATGTGCTTGTAGGATGTTGACATGGGAGGATGCTTACTATGACAATCCTATTGGTAACGACTCCTCTGAAAACTTGCGCTGCCAGAAGACCTTGGAACAGATTGGCAGTGCGAAGTTTTCCCATGACCCTCTTGGATTGGCCATTGCAAAGATGTCATGTCATGTATATTCATTAGGGGAAGGGTATGACTATGCTAATGAACATATATATGCTACTTTTAGATATTGAGTTTTATTTATTTAATTCTGTAGTTTTTTACTTAAGTTTCCCTTTTTCATAGTATTGTTGGACAAGTAGCTGTTACTGGAAAGTATCGGTGGATCCGTGCAGATAATCTAGTTGCTGACTCTAGCATAGCTTTCGAGGTGAGGATCTTATTCTTTGATATTGCCACTTTAGTTCTTTCTGACTTGTAAGATTTGAAGCTCTCGAACTGTTAGCCGATATTGATGAATTATGATTTCATCATATAATTGAACTTTAAATCATTCTCATTCTATTTCACTTCTTCGGTTTGATTTTCAGTTTGCTGGTGCATGGCAATCTCTGTTTTCTGCTGGAATTAGGGTAAGATGATTGCTTACATAATAAAATCACTCGCAATGAAAATAGAACTTTCTACATTTTTCAAGAAATTGAAATCGCCTCATCACATTTCTAAGGAAAATGGATGATTCAATTTCAACAGTATATTGAAAAGTTGTGTTTCATATTGGCAATAGGCTTAATATGACAAATTATGTAGCCATTGAAGGACTTTGATTCATTGTTGCTATTACATAATTAATTTCTCCGCTCAATTTATATGTTCTATTTAGGATGTGTTCATTTCTCATCTATAAAAAGGTCGTTTTACAAATTATAATTTTTTTATATATAGTTTAAAAAGCTGAAATTGCATCTTTTTTTTCGAAGCTACTTCGTTTTGCATTTTCAGAAAAGATGAAAACATGTTTTTTTTTTTGGGTGAAATTCTGATTTAATAACATTAATATGAATAAGTTAAGAGTACTTTTTTGCCGGGAAGGAAAAAAGAACACTGAAACAAACACATAGGTTATAATATTTGTAGAAGTATGTAAATCTGTCAGAATATTTTCATGTTCTCTTATACCGCATAGAATATTGAAGTCTGCTTTCATTATGCAGAATTATATCATATGGTTGATATGTTAATTTTAATTCTCTGTTTAGTTAAATCATAAATATGTTGCATTTGTATCAACAAGTCATAAACTTAGATTTTAGGATTATGATAGATGGACTATTACAGAGAAATGGAGGAAGCAATAGTTGTTGTATTGACCTTGCTAAGAACAGAGAGAAAAGGAAGAGGATAAAACAAAAGTGATATTGGATTCTGGACTTCTAGCATGTTCATTCTAGAAACTAGTGTTTCTCTTCTAGAAAATGACTTGTTTTCATTAAGATTTTTTGTCAACAAAAGTTTTGCTTTGCGTTGCAGACCATTGTCGTTGTAGCAGTAATCCCACTTGGAGTTGTTCAGCTTGGCTCTTTAAATAAGGTAAGAGACTCTCTCTCGGGTGTGCGCGTGTTTGTATTCAAATTCCATAGTTATTGCGGTGACTGTTGTTTGCAGCCCTTGTAATGTGATGCGTGTGTGTGTGTGTATATATATAAGAGCTACGGTTATTTCACATTTGGTGACTGACAAAATATAAGAGCTCTAACAGAAACCAATGAGGGTTGAGAAATTCATGTTGGGCTGCCAATATACTAGATTGTGACAATTTGGTGTCAAATAGTATATCATTTTGTTGTGCCGGTCTGGCAAATACACTCTATGTTTTGACTTTCAATTGAGAAATTTTGCTTTGAAAAAGTCTAGGAGGCCAACTATAATATGGTTTCTTAGTAGAACCATTTTGCTTTTGCTGTGTTTTCTTTTGTTGTTTCATGAATTGGATATCTGATTGGCAGAAAAGTTTGTTGCTTAAACAGGAAAAAGCTTACTATTTTTCATGGTTATGATAACAGGACCGAACTGATTGATTCGATTGGGTTAACCAGTTTAAAATAATAAAGCACAAAAATAATTTTTTTAACAAAATATTTTTATTTTATACATAATTATATTATTTTATTATATGCGGTTCAACTCCAGTTGAAACTCAGTTAAACCTTTAAATCATTGAACTTTTAGCTCCACCGGTTCAATAAACGATTCGGTTTTCAAAACCTTGCTATTTTTTAAGACAGATTCACATCTAATTGCTCCCTTTTCTCCCCAAAAGTACTTCTTTGTTGCTTAGTGTGGAGTGTTCAATGGTGACTGTCATAGATTCCTGTGATATGTGTATGTTAAATCTGTCATATGAAAGTGTATTTGTCATTGAAATATTTAATGATTCGCTCCTCTTACTCTCATCTCTGGTGGCAGGTTACCGAAGATATGGCAGTTGTAACTAATATCAGAAATCTCTTTTTGTCTACTCAAGATTACACGTTAGACTATACACCGAGTCAAATACAAAGCAGCCCCAAAAGCTCTCCATCTCTGGTAACCTTCTGCCCCAACTTCTCTGTATCTCTCACTCTGTACTACATGAATGTGCTTGTGTGAGTGGCTTTGCGGTTGTATGTCCAATGGCATTCTCATCATTTTAAACCGATAGATTGATCGGTGCTATACCGTAGTTTTAATCCTTGTGTATCAACTATCAAGTATTCTCATGATTTTTAGTATTTTCATTTTGTTTTCTTTCTCAGGTGGATGCATGTACAAAAGCTTTGTCTTCGAAACTTATGCCTGCGTACTTACTTGATACTGAGAACACCATGAAGAGTGAAACACCATATATGTTAATGCCGTTTCAATGTTCCAGGAAGAACGATTCACCTCAAGATATTTATCAGAAAATGTCTGTTGATGTTGCCAAGCACGAGGGATCTGAAATTGGCAAGGACAGAAGTTCCATTTTACTTCAGTCAATATCAAATATGATGAATCCGGAGTGTCAAAAATTCGTGGAAATGGAACCTGTAAATGAGAGGAAGTGCGAAGGAATGAATATAAGTGTGGAATCAGAAAGAAAAGTCTCATCATTTCCACACAATATGGTTATGGATAATACAAGCTTCAATGATTTGATGCATCCTTTGGCAAAAATCGGAGCTGATTCTGCATACCCTTCAGACTTTCTTGATGCGGTTGTTTATGCAAGTGACAAGTTACATTGTGTAGATATCAACCAAAATGGGGTGTCAAATGTGCCGAGGTATTCAGATGCAAACTCTCAAAACAATATAGAGAAGTCAAAGTTTAAGAGTGAGCCTTGTTATAATGATGCCGCACACTCGTTGAAGTTTCCTGTCGGCTGTGAACTACATGAAGCCCTTGGGCCTGGTTTTTTAAAAGGAAGTAACTATTTTGATTCGGCAGCTCAGGTTAAACAAGATGATAGGAATGTTGAGGTGCTAGACGAGATTAGCAGTAGCCAGTTGACTTCGCAATCCCATCCAGAGCATCTTCTGGAAGCAATGGTAGCGAACTTATGCAGGAATAGTAATGATATTAATGGCGAGGTATCATTTTCTACTTCAATGCCATCCGCAATGGCCTCAGGACGAAATACTGAAACTTCTATTCACTCTATGCACACTATTAACTCAGAAGGCTATTCGATAGATCAGTCGCCTCTTGTCAAAGAGGAGAAACAGCGCAGCTTGAGTTCCTCGGCAATATGTGGCGTGATGTCCCCAAAAGGATTTTCTTCTCCATGTCCAAGTTCATGTAGTGAGCAATTTGAGAGGTCTTCCGAACCAGCTAAGAACAGCAAGAAAAGGGCTAGGCCTGGGGAAAGTTGTAGGCCAAGGCCAAGGGACAGACAGTTGATCCAGGATCGCATTAAGGAGTTGAGAGAATTGGTGCCGAACGGAGCTAAGGTATTATGCTGTAACATAAATGTTCTAATTCCTTCTTGGTATTAGATTTCGTGATGGTTGAAGTACCTGTTCACATGGCTAAAACTTTTCGTCATGATTTCAACAGTGCAGTATCGATTCGCTACTTGAGTGCACGATAAAGCACATGCTTTTCCTCCAGAGCATAACTAAGCATGCTGACAAGCTAAATAAAGTTGAGGATGCATCAAAGACAAAGGTAAGGTTTAATGGAATATAACAAACTGATATGATTCATCAACTAGGAAATAGGAATCAATATTTGAACAGGAAGAGAGGCATGCATACCATATAAGTATATATTAGTTGGTTTCATGTATTGGATCAACCTATGGTGTATATCATTGTTTTATGAAATTAAAATTGATTTCAATGTTTTATTTCGAGTATATTCGTTAATGTGGTTTGTTCGGTGTATAATATTACTGCAATTGTGCAGCGGCATCACATGGAAACGGATAGTCTCGGTACCTCTAGTTATCAACAGGGTTCAAGTTGGGCAATGGAGGTAGGAGGCCATCTGAAAGTTCGGTCGATATTGGTCGAGAATCTGAATAAGAATGGGCAGATGCTGGTTGAGGTGAGTACAACTTTTGTTTATTTGTTTATAACACTTAATTAGAAATTAGAATAGACGAGATAGCGAAAGCTCAATCATGAGAATCAAGGAGGTTTTAGCGAGATCTTTTTATGCTAACTACTTGTTATGCTTCAGATGTTGTGTGAAGAGTGCAGCCATTTTCTTGAGATAGCAGAAGCCATAAGAAGCTTGGGCCTGACGATTTTGAAGGGTGCAACCGAAGCTCGCGGTGAGAAGACGTGTCTATGTTTCGTGGTTGAGGTAGGGTCTTGTTTCTCATTCTCTTCAACAAACTTGCTGCACTAATTTCTTGTAAAGATATATCAGTTGATAGGAACATATTCTATAAAACTTTTGTATATTACATGTGAACATTGGTAGGTTGCAGTATATAAAGTATAGTGCAGTATCTAAATCGTTAATGAACAAATCATCAACGGTTTCATATTACATTGATAGTTTTTGCATGTAATTTTAACTAACTAAATCTGAAACCGTTAATTTTTTTATCAAGCGAGCGATATTGTTGACTGACGAGTGAGTCTTCTGTCTGTAGCAGGGTCAAAACAACAGAAATTTACACAGATTGGATATCTTGTGGCCACTTGTTCAGATACTGCAATCAAAGAGCACAATACATTCACAATAATTGCTTGATTCTCAGATACTTCTAAAGCTTCTTCATTGGTTGTTGCAACACACAGAAAGATCTTTTAATTTTTGATAAAAGTCCAAAGCAAAGAAAATCTTGGGGGAAAAGAAAGATTTGAGGTGCTCAAGGAAAGAAAAAGTTCCCTTGCTTTTGTTGTAACCTTCATCATATAAATAGGCTTTATTTATAGTGTGTCAAGGCTCTATTTGTTGTGTTCTTTTTTTTTTTTTTATTCTCTCTTTTTCTTTGTATTTGTTTTTTGGTTGGTTTTTTGTTTTTGGCAATTTAGATAACAGTAATGCTTTGAACACATTGTGTTGCTACATCTCATATTCCTTTGTATAATATATTGTTTTTTTTTTTTGGCTGAATTATATATACATCACATAAACTTTATACCAACTAGCCGAAGATGCTACATAATTTCTATATAGCCTGTTGGCTGTTACCATAGAATATAATATGTGCTTGATTCGAATAACTCTTCCTCTTACTGTGTTATTAAAAGAGGTAAATAATATTCGAAACATTTCGACGCTGATAAGATGGTACTTAATTTTTGTTATTGACAAAATAATTTTTGAAAAATTTTAAAATTTGACAAAAGTGATCAACCATTAATTGAGTTACACGGAATAAGGTTTAGGGGTACATATTAGTTAACAATGATCATAGTTATAAAATTTACCCACTTTTAATTTACATCATTAAATTTCATTGTTTCTCAAATTTCTCTATCTAAGAATTAAGGATGATTTACAATAGAAATTAACCATGTGTTTAGGTTTGATTTAGTAAAATTTTTTGGAGATGTAATAAAAAGCACAAATACTTCGTTTTGTGTTTAATAAATAAAAAAGACTGATATGTTTGTACTTATAATTTTTAAAAGTTATGAGTACTTTTGAAAATATCTAAGATTTTTTTTAAATTGACTTATATTTATTAAAATTAAAAAATCTAATATAACTCTATATAATAATAAATATTGAAAATTATTTTTATTAATTATTAACACCAAATTTCGTTTATTTTTTCATACACATGTTGGAGTTCTCCTATATTTCTAATTTCTCACTCAACCTTCACAAATTCCACGCATATCATACACCCGGTATAAACTTCTTCTATTTGTATTCTTTTTGTGCCTCTCTTTCTTGGGAAAACCAAAAATACTAAAAAAATTAAATACAAAAGGATGGGTCTGTTGCTTTTTCATGCTTGAACTAATGGGAATAAGAATCTAATCTTCTTTCAGAATTACAAGTTTAATCTTAAAATACAAGGCAAAGATTAGGTTAGTGTTAAACCAATAATAATATCGAAGCGATCACATTTTATAATTGAGGAATTGTTCATTGTTCTCATGATTTTTTTCTGTTGCAAGTGATGTTAATTAATTTATTATATTACTCCTTTTATAATATATGAGAAAATTTAGGGGTCAACACTTTTATTAAAATTTGATTAATATTTAATTATAAAAAATGAGTAATCTCATATTATTAAAAATATTTATAATAACTAATTGATAGCTACAAATTACAAAATCTACTATCTCATAGCACTCCTTTTGATTCCTGTACTGTTATTGGCCTACTAAAATAGAGTAATATTTAATTAGGGGTGCACAGACCCGGCCCGGCCCGAAGACCCGGCCCGGTCCCGAACACTTTAGAAACTAATTTGGAGTGATTTCATCGGGTTTAGGGTTGGGTACGGGTCTCAAAAATAGACCCGGTCATTATTTCGGGTCGGGTCCGGGCCATAGCTCGGGTCACCCGAAGTCGGCCCGGTGGCCCGGTCATCATACACAATTAATATTTTGTGTTATTAGTGACGGATCATGACTATTCTTACGTGGAATTTAAGTATTGTAAACCTTAATATTTTGTGTTATTAGTCATTATAAGACTATAAGTTAATGTTTTATGTTTAGAATGCATAAGATTTTAGACTAATACATAAGATTGTGTTATTTGTATTGATTTAATGGTATCAACGTAATGTAATGTTAACGGCCCGATTTTCACCCGGTTTTCACCCGGTATAATTGTGGCCCGAAAGTGTATTGGTTTCATCGGGTCTAGGGCCGGGTTCGGGTCTAATAAATAGACCCGGTGTATATTTCGGGTCGGGTCTGGGTCACATCAAACCCGGCTTCACCCGGCCCATGTGCACCCCTATATTTTATGTTTATTAGTCTTGTTAAATGATAATATTTCATTATTCAATAACACATAACAAGTATTTAGACATTTTTGACATAAAAATTCATAATTTTCTTTGTTTTTAATTTTTCAATATTTATATTATATGAAATTTTAAAGTTTAAAAAAATATTTTTTATTATAGACATGTCTATTACGGTCTTTTTTATTTTTAGAAGATATTTTATCAAACATAATTATGGTACTTATACTTATTAAAAGTAATTTTTATTTTGATTTTACCAAAAACAGGTACTGTAACTTTTAAGTATGTGCTTGGATTAATGTTCATAAACGGAAGTTTGTAGAGAATTAATTTTGTATAATTGATTTTGATTAAAAATGAGTTGGTATTAACTTAGTTTATGTTTGATAATTTTTATTTAAAATAGATTATAATAAACTAAATATTGCTTGGATTACATTATTCAAAATTACTTTTAAATAAAAAAATTACAGAAAAAGACATAAATTTAAATAACTATTTTATGTTATCTTATAATTTTGTTTTAGATATTTAAATAAATTTTAATATTTTTTTAATATTCTCATACTCTTTAGTATTCTAATAGGATTAATAGAATTATAATACAAAGCAAATCAAATATTCCATACAAAAAAGAAATAATAATAATAGTTAAAAAATTCATATAAACAAAAAATAATAAAAATTTTATAAAAATAATAATATGCATAAGAGAACATTAAAAAAATATTATAAAAAAACAAAAAACATATGAAAAAGTGAACGTAAACCTAAAATTTGTAACTTTTAGTAAATATGACTTAAAAGATAGAAATATATTGAGAGGATAAAAGAGTTGATAAAAATAAAAATAAAAACTTAAAAGATAGAAATATATTGAGAGGATAAAAGAGTTGATAAACATAAAAATAAAATATTGAAAAGACTCAAACAGACTTCTCTCTTTTCCAAAGCAAAACTAAATACACCCTAAAAAAAGTTATCTTTTAAAAAATAGTTTTTATAAACTATTTTAAAAAAATAAAAGTTTTACTAAACCAAATCTATATCTATCATGAATAATTTGAAATAAATTGAGACAAATTATTTAGAGCCCGTTTGGAAAGTAGCAGAAACTACTTTATTTGACTTTTGAATTATGAAAAGTCATCATATGCGTGGTTGGCATCATTTTAAAAAAAAATTTAACTTCTCGAAAAGTTAATTAACAGCTTTTTGAAAAAGTAAAAATATATGACTTTTTCTTTTCGACAAATCATTCTATCATTTTCATAAAAAAAAATTGACTTCAAAAACAAAAAATCTAATTTTATTGAAAAAATGTTTTCTATTTATGATGGAAATACTGACCCTCAAGCACCATTTTCACGTAAAGTTTTATCTATTAGAAGCACTAGCATTTCACCATTATTTTTAAGCAATATTCCATTTGCGGAAAATATTGGCCCTCCACCACCATTTTAAAACAATGTTCCATCTAAATTATCTATTGCATGTATTTCTTCTCGTTAATTTTTTTTTATCATTTTACCACCCTATTTTTATTATTAAATTTATATTTAACATCTTGTGATATAAAATCTCAGTTTTAATTTTATTTTTTTAGGTATGAATTTATTTTTATATAGCTTGCTATTATTTTTATAGTTAGTTATAGGTTATAGCAAGTTCTTGACCCAGTAAAAGAAAAGGAGGTTCTAATAGGAATTAAAAAAAAACACCAACAAAATATACACTGACACACGTTTCACATTTATTTTTTATTTTTATCTACCATATCATACACAATAAATAACAAATACTAACTATACAATAATTTTTTTGGCATTTTTCATCAAGATTATTGTGAATTAAAATTTTATTACTATTCACCACATACAAGAACCAATTGCCTACAAAATGGAACTAATTGTAGTTTTTGAGTTATTTATTCAAGCACTACAACTTTAAAATAAGTACTTCTATAACTAAAACTACAAATACAAAACAACTTATTTATAAGTTACTCTTAATAAAAGTTTTTATCCTTTAAACTCTTTTTTTAAAAGAACTTATTTAAGTTATTTATCCAAACTAAACCTTAAAAGAATACAAATTCTTCTACTATTTTATCTATCTCATAAAATCGATTAAGTTGTACATCTTTTCGAAAATTTAATTCATAGCAAATGTTTCAAAACAATGCAAAACATCAAACTGTGGTCCCACACTTGGTTTCCTAATGTCCTTGGTTTGTTCTTCCATTACTCTTGTTGTAGACATTGTTTCTTAGATTAGATGCTGAAATGCTTGTAAGTTTCTGCGTTTATAGAAATCTTGATGTTATATTCTGGAATTATATAACATTTTATATGAACATAAATAAATACATATCTTTTTTTTTACCTTCGCATTATAAAAGAAAAATCCAACTCCGGCAGCAACAGCAGGGAGAGATGCATAAATCTTTCGCATGGCCATTGGTGTAACGATAGATTGATAGGAAAGAATAAGAGCCTTGTGATGATATTAATATATACGTGAGTCGAAAGAAAATATTAAGATCAGATCCTTTGTTAATGATGGGAATTTGGGAAGCAAACAATGATTTATAAAAGGACGTAACGAGTAAAAAAAAGAGAAAGCATAGTGTTTTTATCTTATTTTAATTTAATCCATGTGGTAAGGAATTAAATTTAAAAATGCTAAAAGATTTGTTTTGCTTTATTCATATTGTGATACATTAGTAATATATGTTATTTTTATTTTTTTAAATTTAAATTTTCTAAATTTAAAAGTACTTTTTTAAATCAACTTTTTTTTTAAATTAATAATGTGTCAAAATATGAACGCGAAAAAGTAAAAACTTTTATCTTTCTTAAAATATATCTAAAAATTTTTTAAATAATTATTAGTTTTATAAATTAATTCTGTATTTCAGATTTTAATTATGATTTTTAAAAAGACTTCAGTTAAAATTTAAAATGCTATATATTTAATCAAAATATTCATAGATAATATTTTTTATTTGATAGTGATAAAAATATTTTATTCTTATATTCTTAAATATAATTTAATGATCGTATAAATTTTTTTTGTTGTTGTTT
>NC_029773.3:12703558-12715001 GCF_000817695.3 Arachis duranensis | reverse complement strand
TAGAGTAAAAACTCTTATCTTTCTTGAAATATATCTAAAAATTTTTTAAATAGTTATTATTTTATAAATTTATTCTGTAGATAAGATTCTAAATTGTGATTTTTAAACATAGTTTAGTTAGAATTTAAAATACTATATATTCAATTAAAATATTCATAGATAATATTTTTTATTTGATAATGATAAAAATATTTTATTCTTATACTTTTAAATATAATTTAATGATAGTATAAATTTTTTTGTTACCGTTTTAAAGATAAAATTAATTTTAGTCTAACAAAATCAAAGTCAAAATTAAGTTAAAATGAAAAAATAATTTGTATCAAATCTAATCGAAAGCAACTAAGTTATTCATATCCATTTAACTTTTCCTTAATTTTATCCACCGCTATTTTAAAAGAGAAAATTTTTGCATCCATGTATTTTTTACATGGTTGTTAACCAAGTAATTTCTTCTACACGCGCGTCCCCCACTCCTCACTTGTTTGTCAACGTACTGCAATCTAAAACTTTGCTCAACTTAAACCTTCTGCTGCAACGTAAACCTCCTCCTCCTCCTTCTTCCTCTCTGCTTGGGTTCTTCCTTATTGATCTACATTGCCTTCGTCGTTCTCCTCTGGTTGCGTTCATCTTCTCGTTTTCTTATTTCGATCTGGTTACGTTGCATTTATCTTCTTCCTATTCTTCTTCATTTTCTTTTTCGATCTGCACTTCTGAATTGAAACAATAAATAACTCAACCTCAAATCAGGAGCGCGATTTGGATTACTCTTCTGAAACGAATCAAACTGACAAAGTCTAGATTATTCAATTTTGAATCGAATTGAATGGAATGCAATTGCTAATTTGAATTGAATTAAATGGACGGAGGTGTACTGAATTGAATTGAATTGAATTGATAATATGTAAATTGTAGGCAGAGTTATTTGAATTTGATTTTATATAATGGATTATGTTTCATTCACTCAATACTATACAATTGTTTCACCATAAGTACTGTGTTCGGTTCATCATGAGTACTCTGTTCGGTTCACCATGAGTACTGTATTCAGTTCATTCTGCAGAAAGCTGTTTAAATTTGATTTTATATAATGGATACAATTGTATTGTGTTCAGTTCACCATGAGTACTATGTTCGGTTCATCATGAGTACTGTGTTCGGTTCATTCTGCACTATTCAAAACTCTTCTTCCTCACCTTCAATTGCTTCTTCACCAGAGAGAGAATGAGAAAAAGACAAAAAAAATACAGCAGCAACAACAACAAAAGAATGACGATAAGGAGAAAATACGTGAAAAAGAAGGAATGCGAAAAAGGAGGAGAAGGAGGAGAAGGAGAAACGCGAAGAAGAAAAAAATGCTCTATGCATAAACGAGCGTGAAAAGAAGAAGAAGAAGCGTGGGAGAAGAAGAAGAAGCGTTGGGTAAGAGCAATTTCGTGTGTGTTGAGCGCGTGTATTTCACATTTTATTTAATGGTGTTAGGTTTTTTTTGTATTGGACCAACTTGATTATATGGTTACATGAATGTGTAGCATCCCCATTTTAAAATGAATCTTAAATATCTTTTTAAATGCTAAACATGATTAAGATTAGCCGAAAAAAATCAAACCTGACTTTTGGTTAACTAAAAATTTGAATTAAGTTAATAAACTAAACTAATTTTAAATAATAAAAGTAATTGTTAACAAATTAGAAAATTAATAAACCGATCATAAAAACAAAAATTGATTTAATAAATAATTATTTTTATGTAAAAATTGATTTTTTATTTAAAAATAGTTTTTTTTAAACGGATTTTTTACCTTTAAAACCAAATTTCTCCTTTAAAAATTAATTTTATACAAAATAATTTTAATTTATAAATTAATTTTTGACAATTTAAAAGAAAAAAAATTTAGAAAAGTAATTAATAATTTTTTAGAGAGTTAATAATTAAAATAATCTCTAAAAGATATTTCGATTGATCTCTATTTTTGTCTCCAAAAAATAAATTAATCAAATTCGTTCTCGAAAAATAACAGACCTAATCATCTTAGTCCTTCTGATATTTTTCTAACTGATGACATTAACAGAAAATGACGTAGCACGTTACATTACCTTTTAATACATAAAACGACGTCGTTTTTTTTTCTTGGGCTAGACCAACAAAGGTCTAAACCCAACCCACCAGCTCCAAAAACCCCACCCATTAGCCATCTTCTTCCTTGTTGATTCTCTTCCTCAGAACTAAAACTCTATAGCCACCAACTCTTACTTGAATAACCATAGATGTCGTTCTTCCCTGAAACTCCATAGCCACCACAACATCGTCCTGCTGGCCTTCATTAGTCATCACCACAGTGCTCAAGATTTCATTCTGATGCTTGCTCTTCTCGTCGCCGGATACTTTGCCGCACTCCGCGTTGCTCTTCCCATCATCGGTGGCTAGGCGGTTTCTTCAGTTCTCCTAGAGATCTGCAATTCTCTTACCAAGCTCTGCCAATTCCCTTTCCTTGTCCTCAAGAACAGCTTCTACCACTAGCGCTTGTTCTGCATGCTCATCTGCGTCTCCAAAACCTCATATGCCTTTCACACCGTCGATGACCACGACAAACTTGATGTACTTTACCACACCACGTTCAAAGAATATGCAAGAAATTCTTCTCTGCCTGAAGCTTTGAGATTTCACCATAGGATAAGGTCTGATGGATTAAGTATGATGCATATAAGATGTTTGATAGAATGTGTAACACCCTAACTTTTAGCACCTCATGATCGTACTAAAAACCCAAGCGTCCCGTACCACTAAACCTTTTTATTTTATACTATCTTTATTTAATATTGAGCCTTTGCGAATACGAACCAAAATTTTAATTAAGAAAACGAAAAAAAGGTTTTACTTTTAATCACTTAATCAAAAAGATATATATTCACACAGCTTACATATATAGACTTATTCAAAGATTCTCAATTACAACTCCTGCCCCTCTAAAAATAAAAAACAATAAATGGCGAAGGAAAAATAAAATCTAAGACTAAACCAAATACATGAAATACAAATATATTGGTACATAAAATTATGTTGCTCAGTCGTGGCTCCGTGCCAAGGATTCCTAAACTGCTGTTGAAAAGAAGGTCTGTAGGGGGTGAGAACATCATCCTCGCAAGTTCTCAGTACGGAAAAATGAATGCCGAAAAGTAATGAATAAAATTGCGATTAATTAACTTTACTCAGTATAATTATTTTATTAACGTTTGAAAATACTTCTTAATTTTCACTTTAGACAATTAATTGCTTTCTTAAAATTTCTAAAACTAAAACAAGTCTCATTCACATCAAATATTCGTAATCACATACATTAATACATAAACTAATAGTACAAGAGAACCAATTGAACACACAAGCAAGACAGAATAAGATAACCAGCACAATCACAGAGAAATACAACAAGCAAACACAACCAAATACAATGCACAAAACAATATGATGCATGTCTATCCCTAGCGCAGGTAATGAGCTCATTTGTCAGTTTTGACCCGCACCCGACGCAATCCTATCTTTTACCTTGCTTCGGTTACCTTGTCAATTCGTGAGTGTTGCACTTTTTGATTTAATGATTTTGCTTTACCCTTTTCTTCAAAAGCTCCTACTTATAAATCTTTTTCACTATATCATATATAAAATTTTACTTTTAAAGGTCGTAATACTTCACCACCTCTGTCTTATGACTTAAGCATAAGGCTCTGTGTGGTAGGGTGTTACATTATGGTATCAGAACAGTTCATTTCTATAGAGCCTGATGGACGCACTGACTATGCTTCTTGCATATTCTGAGTGTGTGTTAATGTGCTAATAGGATATCTAACTGATATAAGTGGCATAAACGTTCATGCGCATGCATTTGGGACTTTGAAGCACTAGACTTTCGATATTGAGACTGATCAACTTGATATCGATTGTTTGGTGTATATAGGAACCAGATGGTGCCTCGTGGACGCGGTCGAGGCCATGGAAGAGGTCGTACTAGCACTCAGGAACCGAAAACCGATACAAATAACCTGGTGAACTTTATGGCGGCATTGGAGAATATGCCTGCTGCTATGCAGGCCACTACTGAGGCGCTTGGGCATCAAATGAAAAATAATGGTAATGGAGAAATGGTAGAAACAGGCCGATGACGTTGTCAGCATTCCTAAAAGTTAACCCGTCGGTTTTCAGGGGAACCACCAATCCGACTGAAGCCGATAACTTGTTTCAGGCCATGAAGCAAGCACTGCAAGCACAGCTGGTGCCTGAAGAGCAGTGTGTCGAGTTTGCTACCTATCAGCTCACTGGGAAAGCATTGCATTAGTGGCAAGGGACACGACGCCTCCTGCAGCAGAGTGATGACCATATCTCCTGGGATTCTTTCCAGATAGAATTTTATAAAAAGTACTTTCCAAATTCTGTCAGAACGGTAAAGAAACTTGAGTTACTGCAGTTGAAGCAGGGTATTATGTTCATGTCTGAATATACTAACAATTTTGAGGAACTATGCCTGTTAGGGTCCTCTTGGGGACTTTGAGGAGTGAAAGTGTATTAAGTATGAAGGAAGACTCCAGAGCGATATCTTAAGCTCACTGGGGCCAATAGAGATCAAGACTTTCTTAGAGTTGCTGAGGACTGCGTGAGAAAAGTGGCTGCAGAAAAAGGGAGTTATAGGGTATCTTTTCAGTAAAACCAAAGGAGAAGCTTTGCTCCTATGGGTCAGAATTTCAAGCGTAGAGGCTTTGTACCACAGCAGGCTCAGGGTCAGACTAACTTCAGAAGGCCTAACAACAACAATTACCTAGAGAGAAGATTTGGAAAGCAACCTCTGAATGAGCAAGCTTATGCTAGATGTGGAAGTCATCATCCAGGTGCTTTGTGTAAAGCTGGTTGGGGCTTGTGCTATTCATGTGGAAAGGCGAGGCATAAAGCCTCAAACTGTCAGGAGAAGTAGAGGCAAGGTACTGGGAGAGCACAGCAGCCTGGTCGGGTGTTCACTACCTCAGTTGTAGGTGTCGATGGGTCTGATACGTTTATCCGAGGTAAATGTGAAATAGCTGGTGAAACTTTGATTGCTTTATTTGATTCTAGAGCTACTCATTCATTCATAGCATTTAAGAAGGCTAGTGAATTAGAGTTGAAGATAGTTGTGTTAGATTATGATCTGAATGTGCATAATGCTACTTCAGAAGCCGTTGTGACTAGGTTAGGCTATCCACAAGTGTCATTCCGAGTGAAACAGAGAAAGATTTTGTCCATCATTTGATTTGTTTACCAATGACTGGTCTGGATCTCATTTTGGGACTGGATTGGTTATCTAAGAATCATGTTTTGCTTGACTGTTCTGAGAAGTCATTGTATTTTATGTTGGGCGGAAGGGCCGGTTGTAGTGAATAGCTACTATTTGAACTCCATGACAGTAAGCTGTTTTGGATATGAATGTCAAAGTGTTATGTTATTAACTGCGGGTGTTTCGGGGGAGGAACAAAGCTTAGAGCAAACTCCAGTTGTTTGTGAAATTCCTGAGGTGTTTTCGGATGAGATTGATGAATTTTCTCCTGTCCGAGAGGTTGAATTTGCGATTGAGTTGGTGCCTGGATCAGGTCCGATCTCGATTGCCCCTTATAAGATGTCACCTTTAGAAATGGTCAAGCTCAAGAATCAGTTGGAAGATTTAATGGGTAAACGCTTCATCCGACCAAGTATTTCTCCATGGGGAGCGTCGATGTTGCTAGTAAAGAAGAAGGACGGGGGTATGCGGCTGTGTATTGATTACTGGCAGTTGAACAAAGTCACCATAAAGAATAAATACCCGTTACCGAGGATCGACGATCTAATAGACCAGTTACAGAGAGCTGGAGTTTTCTCAAAACTAGACTTACGATCTGGTTATCACCAGATAAGGGTTAGAGATGAGGATATTCCAAAGTTATCTTTTGGGTTGACGAACGCTCCTGTGGTGTTCATGGATTACATGAACAGAATCTTCCGTCTATTTTTTGGATAAATTTGTTGTCGTTTTTATCGATGATATACTGATTTATTCTAAGAATGAAGAAGAACATGCGAATCACTTGCGAACTGTGTTACAAATCTTAAAGGAGAGAAAAATTGTACGCTAAGTTATCTAAATGCGAGTTCTGTAAGAGCGATGTGAAGTTTGTTGGCCATGTAGTGAGTAAACAGGGGATAGCAGTAAATCCTTCTAAGGTGGAAGCAGTGATGGAATGGGGGCGACCGACCTCAGTAACTGAGATAAGGAATTTTCTGGGTTTAGCTGGCTATTATCAAAGATTCATCAAAGGATTTTCTCAAATAGCTTTGTCATTGACAAAGTTAACGCACAAAGATGTGTCATTTGTCTGGACTTTTGAGTGCAAGGAGAGTTTTCAAGTGCTGAAGCAAAAGTTGACCATTGCACCTGTATTGGTGTTGCCTGAGCCAAATGAACCATTTGATGTATACTGTGATGCCTCACTAAAGGGCCTGGGGTGCGTGTTGATGCAGCACCATAATGTGGTGGCGTATGCCTCATGACAGTTGAGACCTCATGAAGTTGATTATCCGACGCACGACCTGGAACTTGCTGTGGTTGTGTTTGCATTGAAAGTATGGAGACATTACCTCTATGGGGTTAAATTCCAAGTTTTCTCTAATAATAAGAGCTTGAAATGTCTCTTTGATCAGAAAGAGTTTAATATGCGACAGAAGAGGTGGATGGAGTTACTGAAAGACTATGATTTTGACCTGAATTACCATCCAGAAAAAGCAAATGTTGTGGCGGGTGCCTTAAGTCAGAAATCATTGTGTGCTGCTTAAATGATACTTTGAGAAAAGGAGTTACGTAAAGCATTTGAAAGTCTGAAGATAGATGTTCAAGAAGTGTCTGCAACTGTATGCTTAAGTCAATTACAAATTTCCAATGACTTTAAGTCCATGATTGAAGAAGCTCAACAATATAAAAAGGAATTATAGAAGGTATGTATGCTAATTAAGCAAAGGAAGCGATGGGGAGTATGATGGGACGATGATGGGTTATAGAGGTTCAAGGGTAGAATCTGTGTATCGGATGTTAGGACCTTACGCCAAGATATCTTGAGGGAAGCACATAAAAGTGAGTTTTCAATTCATCCGGGAAGTACTAAGATGTATCATGACTTAAAAGCTATGTTCTGGTGGCCCGGTATGAAAAATGATGTGTCGGAACATGTTTCAAAGTGCTTAACTTGTTAAAAAGTGAAGATTGAACACCAGACGCCTTCCGGTACTTTGCAACCTTTAGTTAGTGTTTGTTTTGAGGAACTGAGACAGAGACTGAAAGATTGAAACTCAATATCATGTTTGTTGGTTCAGAGATTGGTACTAAAATTTCTGTCTCTATCTCCAAAACTTTAGTATTTCAGTACCTCCAAAAAGTAGGGACACAAGGGACTAAAGTTTTTAGAGATGGAGACTGAAACTTTAATAATATTTTTATACCTAAAATATCCTCATTTCAATTAATTAATTCTAATTTTACCCTTTGTGCAAATTAAATTAGAGTTTTACTCTTGTTTCAATATCCATCTCCCATTTTGCACCAAACAGAATACTGAGATTTATTTCAGTCTTTGTCTCTTACTTTCTATCTCTCAGTCTCAGTCTTTCCGTCTCTGTCTCTCCACCAAACGCTACCTTAGAGATTTCGCATGGAAATGGGAGAGCATTGCGATAGACTTTGCGTCAGGATTGCCAAGAACTAGAGCCAGTTTTGATGCTATATGGGTGATTGTGGACTGACTGATGAAGTCGTCTCACTTTTTACCCTTTTGGATGAACTATACCCTTGAGGAGCTAGTACGTTTATACATAAAGGAGATTGCGAGACTTCACAGTGTGCCTACCACTATAATTTCCGATAGAGATTCTCATTTCACTTTAAGGTTCTGGGATGCATTTTAGAGAGCTTTTGGAACCCGATTAAGCTTGAGTATAGCTTACCATCCTAAAACATATGGTCAATCTAAGAAGGCAATCCAAACTCTAGAATATATGTTGAGGGCTGTGTTTTGGACCAGTCGGTGAGCTGGGATCGGTACATGCCGTTGGTGGAGTTTGCATATAATAACAGCTACCATGCGAGCATCAGAATGACCCCGTACGAGGCTCTGTATGGGAGGAAGTGTCAATCTCCGCTATGCTGGTATGAAGTTGGGGAGAAGAGTTTATTGGGACCAGAGTTAGTCGCTGAAACCACTGAACATATTAAGAAATCCGAAACTGAATGCTTACTGCTCAAACCGTCAGAAAAGCTACGTTGATCAAAGGTGACGACAGCCTTTAAAGTTTGAGGAAGAAGAACATAGTTCCTAAAGGCTACACCAGCAACTAGAGTAAGTAGAGCAATTAAAACAAAGAAAACCAAATCCTCGTTATATCGGTCCGTTTTAGATTCTGAAGGAGATTGGACCAGTAGCATACAGAATTGCCTTATCGTCGCATCCTTCAAACCTGCATGACGTGTTTCACGTATCGTAGCTTTGAAAGTATCCTCCTGATGCCAATCATGTCTTGGAACTTGAATTGGTTTAAATAAGAAAATATTTGACACTTCAAGTAAATTTGGTCAGAATTGACGACACCAGCATTAAACGGTTGCGCGGAAAGGAAGTTGTGTTAGTCAAAGTTGTGTGGACTCGGGCTGGTATTGAAGAGCACACGTGGGAACTTGAATCGGAGATGCGAACAAGCTACCCGCACCTATTCTCAGGTAACTGAATTCGAATTTTGTTGGCAAAATTCTTATTTAGGTGGGTAGAATGTAAAACCTGAATAATTAATAAATAATTAACCCCTAAATTAATATTTATTCTAGAAAATTAAAAAAAATTTATAGTTTAATATGATAGAGCTAATTAAAATTATAATTTTGACACTAATTTTAAAAAATTTGGCCCACAATTGGGCCAAACGGGTCGAACCAATCGAACCGGGCCCAAAACGGGCCCGTTGGCCAACTAACCCACTTAACTTAGGGAGCTTCAGTTCACTCTCTCTCTCTTGTTCAGCAAACATGCTGAAACGATACATGCAAGGGAAGAACACTTGATGCGTGAGCATCTTTCTTATCTTTTCCTAGTAAATTTGCATCTAATTTGTTGAGTTTAATAAAGAATTAATTATCTTTTAGCCAATATGGATGCTACTTTGAGTCTTTTACAATTTTGTTAATTTTAGGTAGCATTCGGCTGGATTTGGTGGAGTTTCTGTAGCACAAGAATCAAAGGAGATAGCAGCGAGGAGCGACGCGTATGCGTGACAGACGCATACGCGTGATTTGGAGCTTTCCATGGCAACGCGTGCGCGTGACGGACGCGTACGCGTGATTTGAAGAATTTCACAGCGACGCGTGCACGTGACTGACGCGTCCGTGTGACTTGCGAAAAAGACCAGCGACGCGTGCGCGTGAGTGACGCGTACGTGTGACATGCGCCACGTGCAGAAAATGCAGAAAACGATGGGGGCGATTTCTGGGCTGCTTTTGACCCAGTTTTTAGCCTAGAAAGTACAGATTAGAGGCTGCAGAGTGAAGAAATCAAGTGGTTCCCACCCATCAACTGAAGACTAGTTAGTTAATTCTGATTTAAATTCAAATTTGATTTTAAAATAGGAAAAGATATTATCTTAATTTTAGAAATTAGATTTTAAATTAATTAGGATTAGTTATAGAAGGAGACACTTCTCTTATATTGAGGAGATTCCGTTAGGGGGGATTCCATTAGGGAATTCTATAGAAATTTACATTCCACATTTCATGAGCAACTAATCCTCCATTGTTAAGGTTAGGAGCTCTGTCTATTTGTATGAATTGATTTTATTGCTTTTTCTATTTTAATTTATGCATGGATTTATAATTTAAGAATTGTTTTCGCTCTTTATTTTATAAATTTGGGTGGAACGAAAGTATGACCCTCTTTCTATTTGAGTTCTTGTATAACTTGGAAAAGCTCTTTACTTGAACAACAGCTTGAAAACAATTTCTCCTAAATTTTAATTATTTGGATTTAACGGGATACGTGACATATAATTCCCTTATTTTTGGGTAATTAGAATTTTTGTGGCATATAAACTAGAATTTGAACTTCACCCTCTAATTGGAATTAATTGACCAAGGCATTGGCAGTGTAACGACCCAATTTTTAGTACGCCTAGGACATACCAGAAACTGAGTGCTACCAATTTGTCATCCTAATTATTATCTATTATTTATTATATGAGCCTGGTTCGTTGTTAAAAGCGTAGTTAGTTAGCGAGGTACTTTTTTTTTCCTGAAAACGTTTGAATTAATAAACAAAATCATTTATAATCAATTCACAAATAATAACAGATAAAACAGTTATAAGCAACCACACATAAATACATCACAAGCAGCTAACAACATTTAGTGATCCAGCCTTTATTAGAGTATAGACTTTTAGTTAGAACACCCCTAGATATAGCTAGATAATAACTATATACATATATATACATACAACATCCCAGGCCCTGACCTGTTCAAGAAGTCCCTAAGCTGGCACCCAGGCTAGTCTAGACTCTATACTCACCTATTCCCTCTAAACTACTAAAGCGAGGGAAAGTACGCTCTAAGTCTTCAAAACTCAAGTCAGGTGGAACGTCACCAAAAGGTAGAACATCATCTGCTACTCCTCTGCACGATCATATGTCATCAAAGAGCGTCTCTCAAGTACTTCATCGAGTGGCCAGATAACAGCAACATCGTACGGAGGACTTAGGCTAAAGTTTGTAGAAAAGCGGGGTGCAGACGTTGGCTGGCCTCATAGTATATACATATAAACAGGTAACGGAGTTCACTCTAGACTCAGAAGACTATTTAGAGTGGAATCCTTTTTGTGAACGATCGTCAGCGAACTACGGAAGGGTACTCATGCTTCCATCTGAAGGGGGAAGGGAGAGAGAAGGGGTAAGAACTGGGGAGTTCTTAGTAGGGTCGGGGTTATTAGTTAAGTTCATTAATTCCGTGTTATTTAGCAGGTAAATAGCAGAATACAAAAAAATAATAAATAGAAGATACAGATAAATAGAGAAGATAGAGAAAACAGATAGCAGAACACAAACAGAAGGATACAAGAAAATACAAAACAGACACAGAGAATAGAATACAAACAAGGAAAACATACATTCATACCACAATCATAACAAAGGAAATGCACTATCAAGTATGATGCATGTCTAGCCCTAACGCAGGTAATGAGCTCATTTGTCGGTTACATACCCGCTCCCGACGTTACCCGGAGTCCTCTGACCAGGTAAGGCTTTCCTGTTGGCAATGTCCCTCGCAAGAGTCCTTTGACTTGTGAGGAAAACCACTGCAAGAGTCCTTTGACTTGCAGGGCGGCACTAGCAACCCACTGCAAGAGTCCTTTGACTTGCAGGGCG
>NC_029773.3:12697116-12702909 GCF_000817695.3 Arachis duranensis | reverse complement strand
TCTTTGCCTCACTAATATGTTCTTACCACTCCCTAAGTGTTTTATGAAGGTAATTATAAGATTCTGCACTTAAATTTGTCTTTCTAAAGCTTTTACAGAAACCTGCCTTTTCCGCATTATTTTATTATTTTTATTAAAATATTATTTTTAATTAAATATTATTATTTAATATTTTATTATTAATTATTATTTTATCATTAATTTTTCGAAAATTACCCCTTTTTAACTTTTAATCTTTAAAAATTCACTTTTTATCACCCGTAACTTTTAATATTTCTACTTTAACCACCCTAACTTTCAGAAATTACAAAATAACCCCTCAAACACCAAAATATTTACTTCCTTGCCCTTTATAAGATCTAAAAGGTGTTCTTCAATGTTCTTCACCACACTCAAAGTGTTCTTCATGTTCTTCATAAATTCTTCAGATTCTTTCTCTGTTTTTACCCGTTTTTCAGTCTTTTCAGCAACCGATTTTTACCATAATTCAAAATAAAATTTCAGCCACTAAAATCCCATCTTTTCTACATGATTTCAACATAAATTGAACCTCAATTTAAGCTTAGGGTTTCGTTTTTCCAGCTGCCCAAGAACATGAACTTTAAAGCTTGAATTTCATCAAATTTCATCAAAATTTCACCAAATTTTCACCAAGAATCAATCATATATGCAACCAATATTTAGCACAACCAATTTATACAACATTCATACAAATCAAACACAAATAATCAAGATTAATTTCGTGACACCCTACCTGGTTTTGCTGCTCCTAATTCGGTTAAACTTTCAGATAATTTTATTTTATTTTTCTAGTATTCTCACGTTCCAACTTCTTTCATTTTTATTATCTTCCCGCGCTTATTCTCTTTTCACCATCTTTTCTGGAAAATTAAACTTTTGAACTTCTATTATATTCTTCTTTTTAAGTAGTTGATTTTTAATAATGTCTTGTGATGCTAATAGAAGGTCATTACAGACTCATTTTGAAGATAACAGTTCTTCTCCTTAACATTGAGGTTTTGTGCTTTCATTCTCATTCTCATTCTCTTTTGTTATGTAGAGGAAGAAGAGAGGATCATTTTGGTGAGATCGGAGTTTTGATTTGAGTTTTGGTTCAGAAGAAATCAAGCTTTGAAGATTAAGTGTTCATGAAAGTTTCTCTCTTTTCTCTCTTGTTATTTTTGGCCAAAATGATGAAATGAGACAGCCTTGGAGGTCTTGGGGGTGTAAGGTGAGTTGTGATTAGTTGGCTTGAAGGTGGATTAAAATAATATTAAAATATCTTAGGTGTATAACTACTAAAACTAGGTGTATCAGAACACTTGTAAAAACATCTCTAAAAATTATTTTCTGAGCTACTGGCATAAATGACACTAGTAACATATTTATTATGAGAATAAAACATGTATAATGAGGCCTTAGCATTGCTAAAGTCATCAGAGAGTGCTGGTGCTAAGTTGCACCAGTAAATCGTAAACCCGGTTAAACCGATTTTCTATTTTTAACTAAAACAGACCAGGTAACCTTATAATATCATTCAAGCATTTTCTAATACTAATATAATGATAATATTATACTATTATCTCTCTCCTTTCATGAATCGAGTCCGGTTCGTCAAACAGAGATTATTTACGAAAATCAGAATCAAAACTGCCAACCGATACGGTTCAAAAACTAGGTTCTTCGTGACCGCGTTATCGAGCTTGCCTCGGTAAAGGTTATAGCTTAAGGATGACATAATAATAATGAGGATTGAGATGCTTGATGATATAACAGAGGTGTTCCTTTTACTGATCTTTCAGAGAAATTCGTACTTTCAGAAAAGATCTCATGTACTCGAAAATCAGGGTTGTTACAGGCAGTCGATGAATTTTAAAGGAGACTAGAAAGGTCTAAGGAATTAGGGTATAGTCACATATAGTTTGCCATAAATTAAATCCTACAGGATTAAAATAGTTAGTAATAAAAGTTAATCCAAAAAAATAGATAACTCTGCAACCTTAACTGCTTTCTCCATATTTCATTCCCAACTCAATTACTTTACTATTTTAATTTCTGCACAATTATTTAATGCTCTTTGAACACTCAACATACTATTCTGTTTATCTAACTAAGTAATTTAATCAACCATTGTTGCTTAATCCATCAATCCTCGTGGAATCGACCCTTACTTACGTAAAGTATTACTTGGTACGACCCGATGCACTTGCCGGTTAGTATGTGGTTATAAAATACCGCACCAACATTCTTCCAAAAACATAAACCCTCACTTGATAATCAAATTCACATAACTTTTGATTCGGAGCTCCGATCGTCGCACCGTTTGCGGCCACACGACTGCAGTATCAAGCTCTACAAAGCACAATACATTATAAGGTATTAAAACCACTTCTATATTTCAGTTTCTTCCTCCCTAAATTTCGAATTGAATGACCAATTATGTTGAGAATTGTTTAATTTTGGTGTCTAGGTTCGAATTAGCTTGTGAATTTTGTTGAGTGTGGCTCACTTGAGTTGTGGACAAGGTAAGAACCTTAATCCTCTTGTGAAATTGTTGAAATTTTGAGTTTAGAGATTAATTATAGTGATATATGTAGTTTAGATTGAATGTTGTTGGTAAGAAAATCAATTGGTGGTCAAAACTTATGATGTTAGAGCTTAATTGAGATCTTGGAAGCTTGAAGTAGTTTTTTTATGCTGAAAAATCTTTTTGGGAGGTGTTGAGCCTTGAAAGCTTTAGGAAAAAGTGAATTAGAAGTGTTTTGGGTTTGATCGGGGAATCGGCCAATGTATGGTTTCAATTTCTCATATCTAAAATGTAATATAATGTGAAAACTTAGGCTAGTGGCCCTAGGATAGGAATTGAATTTGTGATTTTGTTGATTGGTTGTGGTGGATTGCATTATTATGTATGTGGTTAGTGATTATTGGAGGTTGTGATAGAAGCTTGTATGTATGATATATGTGACTTGGTTTGCATACGCAGAGTCCTATTTTTTTTTTTTCTAAATTTTGATTTTTGATTTTTAAGGCATTCCTCTAACTTTCAAAACCTTATTTTCTCTTGTTTAAAGCCTGATAGATGGATTTTGGATAATAAAGTATAGTGAGGGCTGTGAGGAAGGTAACTTGTGGATGAAGTAAGACGTGAATTAAGGATGAATCATGATTGATGATGATTATATGAGTTTGCTGATGATGATGGTGGAAGTACTATTTATGTGATGAGCCGGATAGCTGTATATGATCATGGCTGGTTGTGGATTATGCTATGAGTTGGATGACTGTATTAATATTGAATTATGACTGAGCATGAATATGTATTATTAATGATTGATAATGTGATTGTTACACTTCCAAATATCTGAGATACGAGTTTCCCTGGGTGAAAGCAGTGGCTAGCCATCACGTGCTCTATGTTGAGACTCGATACTCTACTGACCCTATGTTATAAGTATGACCGGACACTGTGAAAGTTCCAGATGAGTTCACCCCCGTGGATAAACACCATGTAGGTGTTATATGATTATGTTTGAGAATTACTCGAGTTAGGGATGTACGATAGAGGGACAGTCCAATGGTTAGCTACCAGGACTTGTCGAGTTGGCTTTATAACCGACAGATGAGACTCATCAGCCAATAGGACAGGCATGTATCATATGCATCTATATGTTTATTTGGTGTGTTTTGTTTGGAATGCCTAATTGATTGCATCACTACTTGCTACTTCTTTATCTGTTGTATATGGTTTTTCTACCTGTGATTTTCTTGTATGTAATAAATGTGTTTATAACAACTGATTCTGGTGGCGGTTGGGAGGTTCAGATGAGTTGGATTGGGGAGCATTAGATAATCAGAAGACCCTTAGCTAGTTGCCTATTTCATTTCATGGTTTAGTTATGTTTATAAGATTTAATTATATATCGAAAGTTCTAGGATTGCCTTTGGCTTTCCCAGAATATTATATGTTAGATATGTGGGCACTGTTACCATGCTAAGAACCTCCGGTTCTCACCCCATGCGAATTTTATGATTTTTAGATGCAGGACGTGAGGCTCCTCGCTGAGGCATGCTGGAAGCTTATGATTAGCAAATATCCTTTTCTTTTTTGGGCTTTATTTTGATTATATGTACTTATATAGATACTTACTATTTCCACTGATTATATATATGATGTATTAACTTCCTCTTAGAGGCTATTTTGGAGACATAGGTTCTGTAACTCTTTATTTTGGATTTTTTTTTGAGTTTTTCTATATATATGTGCTTGGCCGGTTATCTTCGTGAACCGAGTCTTGAGTTTTGTTATTTGTATTTCTTACTTTTACATTGCTCGTTTACTTTATCGCTTCGTGAGTATTGCGCTTTTTGATTTAACGATTTTGCTTTACCCTTTTCTTTAAAGGCTCCTAGTTATAAATCTTTTTCATTATATCATATATAAAATTTTACTTTTAGAGGTCGTAATACCTCACCACCTCTATCTTATGACTTAAGGATAAGGCTCTGTGTGGTAAGGTGTTACATTATTATCAGTTATCTTTTTTCCGCATAATGTCATTTGTGAGGTAATTCGAAACATTGCTGAATTATATTCATTTATGGATTTAAATCTTGTAGATGCAAGTGCGTCCATTCATATCAGGCTCGAGGAAGTATCACTGTCTTTTGATGATTATATTTTTCTTCAAGGTTCTTCCACAGATCTATATGATCTTTTAGTGTGAGATATTCATTTTTCAATCCTTCGTCAAGATGATGACGAAGAAAGATCATGACTTTGGCTTTAGCCTTATGGGATGCATTATTTTCAACCTTAATAGTATCTCCAAGATTCATTGAATCAAGATGAATTTCAGCATCTAATATCTGTGATAAATAATTGTTTTTAGATATATCAAGAACATTAAATTCAAGATGAGAAAGTTTTGACATAATAAAAATTTATTACCCGAGTCTTTCTAAATTTTGAACAATCTCGTACTGATAACATGTTATCAAATAAATAAATAAGGAAAAAAATAAATATAAAATAAAGAAATATAAATAAAAGACTATAATATTAACGTTCACCAATACTATTATCTCACTATTATAGAAGTAATTCATATATTTATTAGTATTATATATATTGCAACTTAAACTCACGTGAGGCTTTGTCCTCTATTTATTAATACATACAATAAATTTAAATATTCAAATTTTATTAAATTTTAATTTGTATTGAGAAGTTAAATTCTATAATGTTAAAAAGTTTGACCCCCGCATTAATAAACATCCATTCTTATCATAACAAATTTTGATTATTTAAGTGTACTTTTAAAGGTTTTGAGATTGATAGGGCAAATTTTTAAAAAAATTAAAAATAAATATAAAATATATTTAAAAGTTACATAATCTTTCTGGGAACGGTTACATAATCTTTCTTTTCTTGATAATTGACATAATCATATCATTGATGCATGTCCACGAGAATGTATTCAACCTTCTCTTAATCCCTTTCACTATATTAAATTGACTATGGTCCAAAAATCCAAAAAACTTGACATAAAAAATCTTAATAAATAAAAGATAAAAATTTAGTTTCCATCTTTTTATACTAGACAGTATAATGATAATAAAGCTTACATGTAGAATAAAAATAAAATTTCAAATAAATTATTTGGAAAATAAAGGTTAAATACTTTATTTAAAAGTATTTTATTAATAAATATTTTAAACTTTATCTCTTTCTAATAGCAAATAATAAAAAAAAAAAGAGAAGTAACATAAGAGAAGTAACTCTTCTTTCCT
>NC_029773.3:12694702-12696969 GCF_000817695.3 Arachis duranensis | reverse complement strand
GTATGTGGCATAAAAGAAGAAGGAACGTGTGTTTAGGGGTATGTCTAAAACCGGCTTACCAATTATGTGTTTATTGTATGAGCCATATTTATATAGGCCATTAAATTTTATTAGATGAAAATCAAAAGTTAATATAAAAGAAGAGTATTGATGGACTCTAATAAATATAAAATATCCTAGTACATAAATAAATACTTTAAATAACAATACTTTATATATAATACTTTAAACGGCAACAAAATCTTTTATTCTTAAATAATTAAATATAAAATATATGAGTATTTTTTATTTATTAAAATTAATTATTGCAAAAAAATTTTATAATATTAAAAAATTATATTAAAATAATATTTTAAACTATAACTAACATAAAAATATAAAATAATTAAAATTTTATTTTATATTACTTGACAAATAATTAAATTATTATATTTAAAATTTATTAACTAACTAAGTTTATTAAATATATTATTGTATAATATAATTTTTTATAAAAATATTTTAAAAATATAATTTATTTAAAATATTATATATAATACATGAAAATATTAACTTTTTTATTTTTTCAATTTTTTTAAAAAAACAGAATTTATATTTTTGTATTTATTTAATTTATACTTTTTAGAACAAAAAGTTTCTACCTTAATATAGTAAAATATGTGATAATTTTCTTAATATATATATTAGGGGTGGTAAAACGGGTCGAATCCGTTGGGCCGACCCGCCGAACCCGCTAAAAATGTGGGTCGGGCTAGAATTTGAAACCTGTCAAATTAAAAAAATTCACCAAATTATGTATATATGTTCCAATTATGAGATTTTATTTATTTTATTTTACAATTTCGTATATATGTTTAAATTATGTGACTTATTTTTTAAAATAAAGATAATTCTATTGATAAATATTATTTTGAACAATTTTATTGAAGTTAAAAATTTAAAAAAAAAATAGTAAAAAAATTATATTATAATTTGACTATTTTTTATTTGTATTTAATTGTTTAAATATTATTTTTTGTTAATTTTAATTAATTTTATTTTTCAAAAAAAAGTCAAACGGCTAGCATTTTGCACCCACTTTAGTTGGCGGGACGGGACAGCCCGTGCCGCATATGGTTAGTTAATAAATTTAATAATATCTTTAATAAATATAGTTAGTTAATAAATTTTAAATATAATAATCTAATTATTCGTCAAGTAATATAAAATAAAATTTTAATTATTTTATATTTTTATATTAGTTATAGTTTAAAATATTATTTTAATATCATTTTTTAATATTATAAAAAAAGTTTTGCATAATAATTAATTTTAATAAATAAAAAATACTCATATATTTTATATTTAATTATTTAAGAATAAAAAATTTTGTTTTTAAAGCATTTATTTATGTACTAGGATATTCTATATCTATTAAAATTCATCAATGGTATTCTTTTATATTAACCTTTAATTTCTATTTAATAAGATCTAATAGCCCATATAAATGTGGCTCATTTAATAAACACGTAATCGTTGAACTCGTTTTAGACATACCCGTTTTTAAATTGTTGCTAAAGTCTCGGACAATTCTTGCATGATAGCGGAGTGTGATGTACGAGGATTAAGTATAATAATTAATCAATTGATGGGAAAAATGTGTTAATGATGGTGATTATAGTATTAGGCTTTTTTTTAGGATCCATAAAATATTTAGGCTCACAATAAGATTTGAATTTTTTGGTTGTATTATTGAATAAAGATAAAGTGAGTAAAATATATGACGGGTTAAATTGGCCATGGAGTTATAAATGAGTTTTTATGTAAATATATTTTTGGAAGTATTTTTTGTTGAGTTGTTAACTTTTGGTCAATTTGACATAGTATGCATTTCATTTTTCTTTTCATTGAAGGTGATACTAATTGTTAATTTAGTTATTGAAATTGTCATGATAAAAAAAAAATTGTAAAAAAGAATTTATTATTACTAAGTGTATATTTAAATTAAAGTTTGTAGAGAAAAAAATTGATGTTGATTAAAAGTGAGTCAGAATTAGATGATTTATATTTGGAAAGTTTTTATATCAAAATAAATTATAGTAAATTAAATGCTGTTTGAATTATATTATTCAAAACTAATTTTAGATAAAAATTATTAAAAAGACATAAATTTAAATAGTTATTTGATATTATCTTATCTTTATATTTTAGGTATTTAAATTAATTTTATTAATCAAGTTAATAATAAAAATTAATATTTACTTATTAAATTAAAATTAGCATAAGAA
>NC_029773.3:12686464-12694697 GCF_000817695.3 Arachis duranensis | reverse complement strand
TTCTTTTTACTAGAGTGAATAATTTATATTATAAAAAAATTACAATAATAAATATAATATACAACTATTACAATTACAAGTTTTAACCGAGCTAAACAAATAAAAAAAATGTGTACATATCAAAAATAAAGTAAAACAACAATTGGAAATTGAAGAAAAGCAAAGGTAAAGTAAGTTCATACTTCATATGAGAGTTTCACGCTTCATGTAAGAGACATCAGCATTCCTTACTCTCCAGATGCAGCAGACAAGGTTCGCAGCAAGCTCCTTTTTCCTTCCAGATTCAAAGACTCCATTAAAGATAACCACCATCTCCATGGCTCCATTCCTACAAGATCCCATGCGCCAACCACGCTTTGACATCCCCACAGGCAATGGTGTACCGATTCTTCCATAGTATCACAAATCAGACAGGTAGGGTTTATGTTTTTGAAATCTTGAATTAAGATTTTCCTTTATCGGGATCCCTTCATGTAAAGTCTTTCACAAAAAATTCTTAACTTTGGGGGTATTTTTCAGGTTCCAAAACTGGAACACTACTTCATATCCTGAAGCCACCGAATATTCTCCAGATTTCTCCTTTTAGCAGGTAATTTTATCTTCACCTTGTTGTATAGGAGTTTCTAGTATTGCTCCGGAAGTCCCCAGAGTTGAATCCAAACAGGGACAAGAGAGAATTCCTCTTCTATGATCTGTTATGTGCTCTGTTATGCCCAAATAGAACCTTAATTTTCTTATGTGTGATTAATCGTTGATACTAAGAATGAACTAATTAACATTCTGGAGCGCTAATTTGTTTCTGGTTTGCTTGTCATTTGAGCCTAATTAAAAGATAGGGTATGGGTGGAGGAAGGCCTTAGTTTGCTTCTGTTATGCTTGCAATTTAGGTTCACTGATCTATCTTCGTTAAGCACAGCCATGCATATGATAGCTTGCAGTTCTTGATTTTTCGTTTGATCATTTTTGGATCTTGAACATAACGCGTTTCAAATGCCTAACAGCTTGTAATATGTGCACTGTGTAAAACGATTTGTGCATTTTTATAGGCTATTTTCCTTAAAATTGCTTGCATATTTGGTGTTGCAAGATTTGCCAATATAGGTAGAAGATGATGATAGGTGTAATCCATTATATAGAACAAGCAATTGAAGGAGTTCTATTAGAACCTTAGATTTTATTGTTGTAGGCAAAATCATTATAAAAACAAATAATGTCGATTGAAAAATAATATAATTTACCATCCGCTATAGTGTTGAGGGGTAGTCATTGAAGTTTTTCCTGATTTGGACCGTGAAAAATTGTTGGTCCAGACTATAGAGTATGATGGTTGTATAAACTCAGTTACATCATAAAATTTCATTTTTTTTTTCAATTTTCCCGGTTAATTAAGTCTGTTGTAGCATGCAATGTTGTTACGTTTAACAATTAAGGATGGTTTACAGTGCAAATTAACCATGTGTCTATGTCTATCTTGAATTATTTGAAATAAATTGAGACAAATTAGTTAAAAAAACAAATATGAATTCTTCTACTGTTTTATTCAACTCATTGAATCAGTTAAGTTGTACATCTTTCAGAGAATTTAATTCATAACAAATGTTTCAAAACAATGCAAACCATCAAACTGTGGTGCCACACTTGGTTTCCTACTGGTCTTGGTTTGTTCTTCCACTACTCTTGTAGTAGATATTGTTTCTTGATTAGATGCTGAAATCCCTCTTGCAAGTTTCTGCGTTCATAGAAACCTTATGTTACATTTTGGAATTATATAACACTTTATATGAACAAAAATAAATACATCTTTTTCTTTTACCTTGTTCATAACAAATGTTTCAAAACAATGCAAACCATCAAACTGTGGTGCCACACTTGGTTTTCTAATGGCCTTGGTTTGTTCTTCCACCACTCTTGTTGTAGATATTGTTTCTTGATTAGATGCTAAAATTCTTCTTGCATGGTCCTGCGTTCATAGAAACTTTGATGTTACTTTTTGGAATTATATAACATTTTATATGAACATAAATAATAGATATCTTTTTCTTACCTTTGCATTATAGAAGAAGAATCCAACTCCGGCAGCTACAGCAGGGAGAGATGCATAAATCTTTCGCATGGCCATTGGTGTAACGATAGATTGATAGGAAGGAATAAGAGCCTTGTGATGAGTATATATTTATATATGTATATATATGAGTCCAGAGAGAATATTAAGAAGATCAGATACTTTGCTAGTGAAAGGAAGCAATCAATGGTTTATATAGGGACCTAACGGGTAAAAAAAAAAGGAAAAAAAAGGAGATAGCATGGTGTTTTATCTTATTTTAATTTAATCCAATCAAAACAGTCTAATAGATTTGTTCCAAAAACAAATAAAAGATTTGTTCTGTTTTATTCATATTGTAATACATTAGTAATATAGGTTATTTTTTATTTTTAAGCTTAAATTTTCTGAGTTTAAAAACATTTTTTCAAATCAACTTTTTTTTTTTCAAAATTAATGATATGGCAAAATATGAACGAAATAGAGTAAATTTTTTTTATCTTTTTTATTATGTATCTAAGAAATTTTTACATAGTTATTATTTTTATAAATCAATTCTGTAAATCAAAATTTAAATTATGATTTTCAAAAACAGTTCAGTTAAAATCTAAAATGAGATATATTTAATCAAAATATTCATAGATAATACCTTTTATTTGATAGTGGTAAAAAGTATTTTATTCCTATACTCTTAAATATAATTTAATAATAGTATAAATCTTTTTCTTGTTGTGTTAAAGATAACATCAATTCTTTTTGGTGACTAAATATGACATTAATTTTAGTCCAACAAAATCAAGGTCAAAATTAATTTGTATCAAATTTAATCAAGAGAAACTAATTTATCTATATCTATTTAACTTGTAGTCACCAAAAAAAATATCTATTTAACTTTTCCTTAATTTTATCTACCGCTATTTTAAAGTAAATCAGAAATCTTTTTAAATCGTAAACATGGTTAAGAAAAAAAAAACATCAAACCTGAATAGTATTAAACCAAACTAATTTTAAATAATAAATTAATTATTAACAAGTTACAAAACTAATAAACCGATCATAAAAATAAAATTCAATTTAAAAAATAATTACTTTTTTTAATTAAACCAAACTGATTTTAAATAGTTTTTTCCTTTAAAAAATTTTCTTTACCTTTGAAACCAATTTTTCCTTTAAAAATTAAGGAATATCTACTTAAAATAGGTCTTTCAGTCATTTCGCATCAAACGTTTTTGTTCTCAAAATTTTTTATTACATTGAAGTCTTTGAACCTTATAAAAGTAAGACATATAATTTTTTATTTTAGTATAATCCATTATTTTCAGTTGGACAAATAGATCTTTAAAAATGTGACAGAATGACCTATATATCTTATTTTTGTAAAGTTCAGAGACCTAAACGTAATAAAATCTTTTTAGAGACGAAAACCTCTGATGTAAAATTTCCAAGAGACCTATTTAGATATATACTCAAAATTAATTTTTGACAGTTTAAAAAAGAAAAAATCTAAAAAACTGACTAGTGGTTTTCTAAAATGTAAATCTACTTCATGTGCCCACCTAAGAAGCGTTTAGTTCATAGACATGAGAAGCTAAGTGCAATATACAACAACCCCTTATATCATGGGATTTGGATTCTTTAAAGTGAAATTCAAACTTTAGAGATCCAAATCCTATATTATGACATGAATACACCACTACAAAAAATAGCATATTATAAACAGATTTATAGATAAATTTAGCATGAAATAAAATTTGTTGGAAATATTTATCTATAATAAATAATTTTTTAGTAGTACATGTTTAAGTTAATTAGTTGTTAGTTCGATATAAAAAGCTAGTGCAGTTAGTTAGAACGGCTGCTCTTGTGTAATTATTAATTATATAAGACAAGCATGTAATACAGAAAATGATGATGAATGAATTATAATCTTGATCTTCTCCGATTTTCTCTTCCTCTCATTCATATTGCCAATTACACTAATAACTTCTTCATTTGTTCTTCCCTCTTTGTTTTATCTCCTTCATTTTCTTCTTTAAATTCTTTACCCTTCACTCTTGGACACACTCAACAAAGATTGATGAGAGCTTGATTCTCTCTAACCATACAATTTTCACATAGTGCGGTAAGTGTGGAAGAGACATCGTGGCTCAAATCAATGAAACGAAGGTGAAAGATCTGAATTTAAAATCAAACTAGATTCATGGATTGCCTTTCCTTTTTTGTTTGCTTTTTAATTTGAAGCTATTATTACTAATATTTTTAATCACTTCATGAATCCATATCAATTTCTCAATTGACGATGGACACTAATAAATCAAATCATGCAGCTCCTATGAGTGCACAATTAATTGCAAATCTTTTGAATCAAATTTAAGCAATTTAAGCTCATGTAGCTAGAATCACTATAAATTCGATGCAAGATCCAGTAAATCTCTATTTCATTTATTTAAGTGAAAGTCCAAGTAATTCTCTCATTCTAACTACACTGAATTCAAGTAATTATAGTTCGTGGAGTAGAGCTCTGCTTTTGGCTTTGAAATCAAAGAACAAGTTGAAATTTATTGATGGATTTATCGTGAAACCAAATGAGCTTGATCCACTGGTTGAAATTTGGGAAAGGTGTAACATTTATAATTACAAAATTTATCCACTTTTAATTTACATCATAAAATTTTACTTTTTTTCTTTCAAATTTTTCTGTTAATTAAGTCTTTTGTGGAATCTATGTTGTTACTTTTAAGAATTAAGGATGGTTTACAATGGAAATTAACCATGTGTTTAGGCTTGATTTAGTGAAGTTTTTTTGGAGAAGTAATCAAAAGCACAAATACTTAGTTTTGTGTTTAATAAATAAAAAAAAATTTAATGTATTTGTGTTTGTAACTTTTAAAAATTATAGGTACTTCCACTTAAAATGAAATTTTTTAAAATTGACTTTTACTTATCAAAATTAAAAAGTTTAATATAACTCTGTATAATAATAAATGTCCACAACCATCTCTATTAATTATTAACACCAAATTTCGTTTATTTCTCCGCACACACATTAATTTTTTTGTATATTTCTAATTTCTCACCCCAAATTCACAAATTCCACGCACATCATACACTAAGTATAAACTTCTTCTATTTGTATTCTTTTTGTGCTTTTTTTTTTAAAAACCAAAAATACTAAAAAAAAAATAAATACAAGAAGATGGATATGTTGCTTTTTTTTATGCTTGAACTAGTGGAGATAAGGATCTGATATTCTTTTAGAATTATAAGTTTAACAAGTTTATTAACCCGTGTCATACACGTGATAAGATTGAAATTATAATTTTAAATTATTTTGTTAAGATTAATTTAAATTATAATAATTTGATTAATAAAAATATAACATGTTATGTATTATTTATTTTTTCTTAAGCTAGTGTTAAATATATTAACTTTAAAATAGTTATTAATTAGTTTTAGTAATCTACTTTTTTTAATAAATCAAACATATATACTCAATATGATCATAAATAACTTAATAATACTTAGACCCACCAACACATTTTTATATGTTGTTTTACTGTCAAGTAAGAACATATCAAAATTAGCTCAAAATAAATAATAAATTATTAGAGAATTCTAATGCACAAAATTCTCTAATAAACAATAAATAATTTAAATCTACTAAAAAATAACTCAATATTTTTCTTTGATGCCTGCAAAACATATACCTGAAATAATATTATATCAATGTTAGTATACAGTTTTACAATCATCGACCGTATTTACTATACATGACTCCTTTTTAAAAGTTATTCTATACACGTGTGCAGTTGGAAGAGAAATTACTGGACTTTATTTTATTTTTCTAAATTATTATAATTATGCATTATTTATTAAATGCTAATTGTAATATTGTAATATAATTATAATAAATATATTTTTCTAAAATAAATTTAGAAGAGAGAATAGTACTTTCATTTTGGAGGAAAAATGAATTCATAAAGAATTAACACCTCACTTTTATTAGTTGATAATGTATTAAATATTGATTTTATATAATTATAGTAAAAATATTTCTCTAAATTAGTATAATCATGCATTATTCATTAAATGTTAATTGTAATATAATTATAATAAATATATTTTTATAAAATAAATTTAGAAAAAAAATAGTGATTTCATTTTAGAGAAAAAATGAATTCATGAGAAATTAACACCTCACTTTTATTAGTTGGAGAAAAAATCCAATTTTAGTATATTTTGTCATTATTATATATTTTTCTCTAATCATATATCCACTGTTGTCTTTTTTTTGTTTCAACATTTTGAACCTGGGTTTAACTTCTCGTAGTTCTCACTTCTCAGTCATTCTATTAGATGTAGTTGATAACTTGAAATTCTTTTATTAATATAGGAGAAAAATATATTATTATACGATAGAATTAATATGAATATATTTTGTTATTAAATAAACAAAGTTAATGTAAAATAAAATTACACGTTAAAAAAACAAAGAAAATAAAATTACAATAGTAAAAGTGATAAAAAAAAGTTTAAAAAATAAAATTAAAATAGAAAAAGTGAAAAAAAAGACTTTTTTTATAATTTTGTTTTGTCATTTTTACGTATAAAAGATTAGAAAATAGAAAAATTTTAACTAAATTAATTTATATTTGTTGTATTCAATTTAAATAAGTAATAAATTATCTTATTTTAATTTATTCCTTAAATTTATATATCATAAAAATTAAATCAAATAATTAATATACATAATTTTAAATTGTGTTATACTTAAATATCTATTCAAATCAATTAGTTGATATAATTAATTCATCATAATGAATTGACTTTAATGAGTTAAACAAAATAAAGCAGAAGTATGCTACACTGATTCTATCATTAAAGGTAAAAATTCGATTTTTATATTATAGAATATATAGAATATATAATATAATAGAATGCGAGAAAGAGAAAGATAAATATTTTAGATAAATGCAAACATGATAAGGTAAATGACTTAAGCTTAATTACGGATTTTTTTTTTATTATGCAAACATGATAATACCATGGTCTATAAATGCTTAATGGATAACATATCATATATTGCTCTGAATGATGAACACGGGAGTTGAAGAGTGTGTGCTCATTTGTGTCCATGATAGTTGCCTTCTTGACGACATCTCTTAAGAAGAAAAAGAATTGTTGTAAAAGCTACCCAATGAAAGAATAATTAGTAAATGAATGATATTTTCTTCTAGCATATATGTTCTTTTATAGTAATAAAATAAAAATGGAATGAATAAAATTTTGTATTTTTATATTAGAAATAGAATTTGATATTTATCCTAATAAAATTAAATAACTAATTAGTTATATTTAAATAAATAAAATAAATTAAATAAAAATATCTTTAAGAATTAATCAAATCAATTAGTCAATACAAATAATTAGTATAATTAATTTTATTTGATTGATTGAATTCAAAAAATAAATTAGAAAATAATTGATTGAACTAATTAGTTGATATAATTAATTTATTATAATTTATTAGATTTAATGAATTAAAAAAAATAAATAGAAAAACATGGGAGACAATGGTTTTTTTTAACTAAATTAATATGTATTTATTGTATTTAATCAGTATAAGTAACAAATCATCTATGTTATTATGTACCTTATAAATTAATGAATTAAAATAATTGATATAATAAATTACAATTATTTGATTGATATAAATTATAATAAATAGTGTGATATTTAAATACATAATCAAATCAATTAGTTGATATAATTAATTTGTTATAATAAATTGTATTCAATGAGTTATAAAAAATAAATTAAGAAACACGCTAAGAAGTATGTCACGCCCATCATGAAGTGCAGAAATTCAATTTTTATATAATAAAAATATACATTCTTATATATGTTATAGAAATATGATTTGATTCCATGAACTTGCTTATTTTTTTTTACTTGCCACCTATATTCAGCATGGAATTTTAATTTTTCTAAAATAAATTTAGAAGAGAGAATAGTACTTTCATTTTGGAGAAAAAATAAATTCATGAAGAATTGACACCTTGCTTTCATTAGTTGATAATGCATTAAATATTAATTTTATATAATTATAATAAATATATTTTCCTAAATTAGTATAATCATACATTATTCATTAAATGTTAATTGTAATATAAATATAATAAAGATATTTTT
>NC_029773.3:12685336-12686373 GCF_000817695.3 Arachis duranensis | reverse complement strand
CTAAATTAGTATAATTATGCATTATTCATTAAATGCATTCATTTTGGAGAAAAAATGAATTCATAAGGAATTCACACCTCACTCTCATTAGTTGAGAAAAAAATCCAATTTTAATATATTAAGTAGATTATATAAATAGAAATACTTGCTAAGTATATATAAAAGAGGAGATATATAATTATATCTAATATAATTGTTATATATGTAACAGATATAAATTGTTATAATTATAGAGACTTACTATAATTATATTAAATTTAATTATGAATGTAAATAAATAAAAGTGATAATAATTAATATTATTTTTTCTTTTTTAGATTTAATATTTACCGTAAATATAAAAAATATTGAGAAAAAAGTAGATACTGACTTTATTTTATTTTATTTTACGTCATGGATTTCTTTACTAGAATTAATGGAGGAAAAAAATTTTTTTATGACTATATATCAATCTCAATCACAATAAATAAGATAAATCGGTTGAGTAACTAACAAATTTAACGGGTAAATATTATTTTCCATTTATGGAAAAAATGAGGTAATATGTATGTGTATATTAATATAGAAAGAATATATACTTACAGCTTTAAAATCTTCAAGAATATTCGATTATATTATCCTTCAAACCAAAAAATTCATCCTTTATTTTCATTAAACATTTTTATTATTTCAATTAGAAGAGTGTTTTAATAAAAGAAAAAATTATTATTATTATTATTATTATTATTATTATTATTATTGAATAATAACGATAATTATCGTTATTAATATTAAATTGGTTATTAATATGTATATATTGTTGCTTCTACAATCGTCCAATAATATTTTCTTTCATTTGTTAATTAATTAAACTTGGTTATTTATATTAAATATATTTAATGATTACTAAAAATTAATCATATAATTATCATTATTAATAACCAATTATTAATAATCAATTTATATTTCTCTAAAATATAATTTTCTATCTTATTATTATTATTATTATTATTATTATTATTATTATATAGGTCACCATTAAAATAATAACTTGTCAG
>NC_029773.3:12684310-12685126 GCF_000817695.3 Arachis duranensis | reverse complement strand
TATTTTGGACGAAAAATGGGTTCACGAGAAAGTGACACTTTACTTTCATTAGTTGAGGAAAAACCCAGTTTTAGTATATTAAATAGAAGTATATTGGTATAAATTATAATAAATTATATAATATTTAAAAAGAAAATAAAATAAATAAGAAGAAAATAAAAATAAATAGAATAGACAAAAGACTAAAATAAAATAAATTGAATGTGAGAATTTTTTTGTACATTTCATATCACATCCGTTTCAATAATAATAATAATAAATAAAAATACGTCAACTTGATATCTAAGAAAAAATGATGAGATAAAATCATAATACAGTTCTAAAGTAAAAGCTTAAATTAGAATATAATATTATTATACAACACATATTGAAAGTAATTTCACACTACAATACACAAATGACTTAAATTTAAATACGAAATATTTTTTTATTTATGCATACATGATAACACCATGGTCTATAAATACTTCATAGATAACATATCTTATAGAGCTCCGAATGATGAGCACGAAAGTTGGAGAGTGTGGTAGTTTGTGTCCACGATTGTTGTCTTCTTGCAATGACGCCTCATAGGAAGAAAAAGAATTGTTGTAAAAGCTATCAAATGAAAGAGTAATTGGTAAACGAATGATATTTTCTTCTAGCATACATGGTCTTTTATAGTGATAAATTAAAAATGGAAGGAATTAAGTTTTATATTTTTATATTAGGAATAGAATTTGATATTTATCCTAATAAAATTATTATTATTATCAATATAAATGGGTTAACAACTTGCCACTAATAAAATCATTGGATAATGAATAAGAATTAGAA
>NC_029773.3:12655837-12684294 GCF_000817695.3 Arachis duranensis | reverse complement strand
TCATTGGATAATGAATAAGAATTAAAAGGATATGAATATAATTAAAATGAATATAATTAAAATATTTAAAAATATTTTCGATTGATAATTAGTTTAATGATGCATTAAATATTGATTTTATATAATTATAATAAAGATATTTTCCTAAATTAGTATAATTATGCATTATTCATTAAAATAATTAAAAATATTTTTTATTAATAATTGATAAATAGTTTAATAATACATTGAATATTGATTTTATATAATTAAAATAAAGATATTTTCCTAAATTGGTATAATTATGTATCATTCATTAAATGCATTCCTTTTGGAGGGAAAATGAGTTCACGAGAAAGTGACACCTCACTTTTAATCTTTTATTAATTGGGAAAAAACCCAGTTTTAGTATATTAAGTAGATCTTAAAATACAAAGCAAAGATTAGGTTAGTGTTGAACCAATAATGATATCAAAGCGATCACATTTTGCAATTGAAAAATTGTTTATTGTTTCTCATGATTTTTTTCCCTTGCAAGTGATGTTAATTAATTTATTGTTTTGCTTCCCTTATAATAAATACATTTGATTCCTGTTTTGTTATAAGTATTTAGTCCATTATTCAATGATAATAGAATAATATTTTATGTTTATTAGTCGTATTAAATGATAATAGTCCATTATTCAATAAATCATAACAAGTATTTAGGCATTCTTGACCTAAAAATTCATAATTCTTTGTCTTTAATTTTTTAATTCTTGTATGAGTTTATGGAATAATTTTTCAATATTTATATTATATGAAATTTTAAAGTTTAAAAAAAATAATTATTTTTTATTATAGATATATTTATTATGGTCTTTTTATTTTTAAAAAATATTTTATCAAACATAATTACAGTGCTTGTACTTATTAAAAATTATTATTATTTTTATTTTATCAAAAACAGGTGTTATAACTTTAAAAAATTATTTTTTAAAAGACAGTTTTCATAAACTACTTTAAAAAATTAAAAATTTACTAAACTAAATCTATATCTATCATAAATGACTTGAAATAAATTGAGACAAATTATTTAAAAGAACAAATATAAATTCTTCAACTATTTTATTTAGGAAAAGTATAAGTAACCAAAAGCTTATCAGCCAAAAATTAAACAAAACTATATTAATTTATATCAATAATTAATTAATTTTAAATTTTTTAAATTCAAAATTTAAAAAATTTTAAATTGATTAAGTAAACCTAATTAAAACCTATAAAAACCTTCCTCTTCTCTCATACATTAACCTACCTACCTCTAACACTCTTTTTTCTCACATTAATCTATCCACTTCTAACAATCACAAATTCGAAAAATATATAAAAGAACATCCATGTAATATGAAAAAGAAACATTCTAATACTTAGTAGAAGAAACATCCATATATATTAACTCGTAAAAATTTTGAATTCATCCAAAGATATTTGGCTGGGTTTTGGCTGATATGTTTTTGGTTCCCTAGCTTTACTCTTTTATTTATCTCATAGAATCAGTTAAGTTATACATCTTTCAAAGAATTTAATTCATAACAATTAACAAATGTTTCAAAACAATGCAAACCATCAAACTGTGGTGCCACACTTGGTTTTCTAATGGCCTTGATTTGTTCTTCCACCACTCTTGTTGCAGATATTGTTTCTTGATTAGATGCTGAAATTCTTCTTGCATGTTCCTGCGTTCATAGAAACTTTGATGTTACTTTTTGGAATTATATAACATTTTATATGAACATAAATAATAGATATCTTTTTCATAGTGTTTTATCTTATCTTATTTTAATTTAATCCAATCAAAACAGTTTAATAGATTATACTGGTTGTGGAAAGGAATTAAATTTAAAAGTGTTCCAAAAACAAATAAAAGATTTGTTCTGTTTTATTCATATTGTGATGCATTAGTAATATAGGCTATTTTTATTTTTAAGTTTAAATTTTTTGAATTTAAAAACATTTTTTCAAATAAACTTTTTTTTTTGTTTCAAAATTAATGATATGTCAAAATATGAACGAAATTGAGTAAATTTTTTTTTATCTTTTTTATAATATATCTAAGAAATTTTTAAATAGTTATATTTTTATAAATCAATTCTGTAAATCAAAATTTAAATTATGACTTTAAAAAACAGTTTAGTTAAAATCTAAAATGATATATATTTAATCAAAATATTCATAGATAATATTTTTATTTAATAGTGATAAAAATATTTTATTCTTATACTCTTAAATATAATTTAATAACTAGTGAATGACTCGTGCCATGCACGGAAAATATTTAGTATTGGAATTAACAAAATATATTATTTATGCATAATATAGTGTGTATTATAATCAAACAAAATTATATTTAAAAATCTTAATGTCTGTCCTTAATCGAATTAAATTAACATATACAAACTTTTCAACATAAATGAGAAACTGAACATCATTTCTTGCATATTCATTACTAATGTAAAAAAGTTTTTTCATGTCATGTTACGTAACAAAAACACAATTTCATATATTTGCTGAACAATTAACAAAAAATTAGGTTTAACATTAGATAGAATTACCTAATAACCTCTTATTAAACATTGAACCACCTAATAAAAAATATTAAGACTTCAACTTAAAAATGTCATCCACAATTTTACTAATCAATAATACTGAATGATACAAATAGAAATTTCTCTACACATAAAAAATTTAATGCCCGAAATCATAGATTATGAAAAATCTCCTTATACACAGAGATCATAAATGTATTAGGAAACAAAAGAATCTAAAAAAGCATGAAAAAAAAAGACAAACAAAAGTTGATAAGAAAACAAATGAAATTAAACACGAAATGAATGAAAGATTATTTTATTTAGAAGTACATAATAAAAAAACATAGAACTTAGTACTCTAATAATTATATAGAAATATTTAGAATTTCATTAAAAGCATGATTTATTAATTATACTCTAATATTAGCCTCTAATAAAAAAATATTGCTCGATGTAATATCGATAATATGCATTATAAAACACATAATGCATATTAAATTATAAATTTAATTATCTTTATAATAGTTAAAAAATTAAATATTAAACATGTATTAATTTTTTATATACTAAAAAGATAAATGATAAAATATTAAAAATCATATTGTATTTTAAACAATTTGTTAAAGATTGCAACCATATTTATTATAATACTAAAATAAGTATTCAATTTGTTGTATTTATTTCAATCTCACAAGAAAAACTGTAAAGTGTTACTGACCATACTAAAAATAAACATAAAGGCATGGTAGGAGTTTCATTTTATTAGTGATTAGATTTAAACTAAACCATCAATACTCGTGTCAATAATTACTTAATATGTCAACAATGTACTTATATATTCTATAAATTTTAGAAATAATATTGGTCTCTCATTAGATTTACAATGAAAACTAATGATACAACAAATTTTAATTTGTACATATAGATTACTTCTTAATGGATTGAAGTTGAGAAGCCTCTTAACATATTCTTTTGGATACCAATTATATCTCTTGTATAGCAAATCGTTCAAAAGCACTAAAGATTACTTCTTCCCTCCATCCAAGTCTGAAAAAGGCAAATGCTACTAAATTAAAACTGCGAAAAAAAATGTTGTGCTATGAAACCAAATCTGTTATCCAAAAAAACAGATGGTGCATAATTTTAATTTCTATAGATTGTTATATACCGATTTAATATGATAATAAAAAATCTTTAAAGTCAAAAGTATATCTCTCAAATAAAAAAATAAAAATATAATATATAGGTAAATAAAAATTAGCACACAACTCTTTAATTTTAAAAACAAATAAGAAAGAACACGTAGATATATAGAATCTTTTTGTCCCACTTAATTGCTCAAGTATTGAATGATATCAAATTTATTAATCACATGAACAAGTCTTTCAAGAACTTTATAGTCCTAAATCATTCTAGGAATATAAATAGTTATTTTTTTTAGAAAACTGGATGCAATGCACAAAGCCTAATAAAGAGGACTTAAATACAAATGGTCATATAATAATCCAATACATAACATTTTTCTATCAATTCATAACATTTCTTAATTATCCAGCTGATGCATATAGATATACTCAAACACACACAGAAGCACCAAGAAAGGAAAAAGAAATAAGAGTACAACTAATTACCAATCACAAACTTGTAAGGTGAAAATCCTATGTTCTTATTGCACTTCTTTTGATAAAAAATCTGTCCCAATAATTTCTTTGTACTAATTGCTAAACGTATTATTCACATTTCTAAATTATATTTATTAGGAAAATATAAGAATATGAAGCTCCTTGGTATACCGTTAAATATAAAAAATAAATCACAAAAAAATACAATAAAAATCAACAAAGATAAATAATTTTGAAGACAATCAAATACCAAAGAATACCTTATTCATCAAAGATGTCTTTCTCACTAATTGATGTAAACTCAAGCTTCAACCATGTAACAACTCAATTACCCTAAGTTTTATCTCTAACCGTAAAGCAAAGGTTAATCAGAGGTTACGACAGTTCTAAGGCTTATACATATTTATATATGAAAGGAAATAATATATTCTAGAAGTCCGATAAAGGAATAAAGCTCAAAGACAGAATTACAAAAGCGTGAAACGTTCGCACGAAGCAAACGCATAAGATACAAGGTATAGGTATAAGAGAATAGAACATATATAAATATAAGAATATAATAATCATAGAGAACTAGCCCCAGCTTGTGGAGTTTAAACCGACTAGTTACAAATAGAGATATACAGAGTTTTAGAATTAAAACAGTTTATACAACCTATCTCTCAAGTAAGCCCCTACGGACATAAAGTTTAAACACAAAAAGATGTGAGAGTAGCTATAACAAAGTAATATAAATTAAACCAAGGAGGAACCATACTCTGCTCTGTGCCTCTGTCACCATATTCACAATCTCACCGAAGTAGATTATGACTTGCATCTGAAAAACAACAATAAAATATGGAATGAGAACCGGAGGTTCTCAGTATCGTAACAGTGCCCAATGATGTAAGATGTAAGGCCCCGGGACGTCGAAGGCAATCCTAGAACTCCACATACATCACATACTGATATTCAAGCTTAGAACAAGATAAATAAATATAATAAGAACTTAAACCATAAACCAAGGTTGCCTAAACCTAGGGCAATTCTAACTAATACTAATCACATAGTTGTATCCTACAGTCGTCGCCAACCTAACCTCCGTGCGATCCCATCACCACCGCCTACCTAACCTCCTCAGCACCAGACAATCACAATTAATGCAAACAAGTAAAACACAAGTAGAAGCATATGAAGCAAGTAGTTCAAGTAGGCAAATAGGTATGTTATACAATTAGGCAAACTCACGTAATCAAAGCAAACAAGCATATAAAAGATGCATATGATGAATGTCAGTCCTATTGGCTCGTGATATCACTTGTCGGTCCATAAATGCCAACCCAACACATCCTTTCGGATGTCGCCTTTCTGCCGCACCCACGAATATAGTGCCTGGCACACGCTATTCACCCACGGATATAGTGTCGGGCACACTTGCATGCATAACCCAAGGATATAGTGTCTGGCATACTCTTACAGCAGAAAAGATTATCAATCATAATTCAATCCCAGGGACACAATACCCTGCACACTATCATACTTAACCCAAGGATATAGTGTCTGGCACACTCTCATTATTCAACAAGATCATCATTCTTCAAAGATAAATTTTATATCAAATCGAAGGGTTTCAATAATCTTCAAAGATAAACCAAATTCAATAAATTTTGAAAATCAAGGCAAAAGTTATGATCAGACAAAGTTCATAAAAATTCTATTTTTACCCAAAACCCACATAACCTCAAATTTTAACCAAACCTCAATCCAATATCAATTCAATCACATATCAACCATACCACATCCAGCATTTAATATCTCAAATTATCAACCCCTTCAATACTCATCAATCCAAACATCAATTATAAAACACTAAAATCAATCTTCCACCAACACCTTCACCAATCATCACTCTTTCACTATCAATCTTCATCAACAACCTCATTCATGCTTTGTACCAAAAATCAACAATATACACTCATTGACACTCATTCAAAATTCAATATACCTCATACCTCAATATCATTATTTAACAACATTTACAAAATCAATTCATCAAGCATAATCAACCAACCAACATCAACAACCACTATAAATCTTCATCAATTCCAACAATTTATCACCAAATAATAACTAACATTAACCAACATCATAATACATCATTAGCACCAATAATCTTCAACAATCACCATCATCATACATATACCACAACAATCACATATCCAATTCAATCATATCCTATGGGCCACTAGCCTAAGTGTCCATAAACATTACATATTAAACAAAGAAAACCAAAATCATACCTTGGCCAATTCCCAATATACTCAAACACCAAACTTGGTTCCAATCAAGCTTCCACCAAGCTCCAAACCATCAAAGCCACACTAAAAGCCACCACAAGCTCCAAAAATAAGCTTCATACATACAACATAACCATACATCAACAACTAAAGCTCTTACTCTACCAAACCACAAGGATAAAGAGGTTCCTTATCTTATCCAATGAGATTAGGGGTAAAATCTATCAATTACTTGCTACTAGAGATCACATAAACAACCAAAATTACAAAATCTACTCATAAACCATACATGAAAATGTGCATAATCTAGGACTGGAAACTGGAATGTGAAGAGAGAGAGATCTTACCAGATTTCTTTAGATAGAAACATAGAGCTCAACAAGAGCTTCGCGTGACCGTAAACGGCTCATCAATCGGAGGTCCGTAGCTCAAGCTACAAGCAAAAGAAGGTGAGAGTAAATAGTACTCTTTCTTCTCCCTCTCCTCTCAACTCAGCAGCGCCCCCTCCTTCAAATGAGGGTGGAATAAGCTGAAAACCTCATTTGATGAGGGTTATATATGTTGGACTTGGGCTCACTTGGGTCCGGTCCAACCCGCTAAGTGTTTTTGGTCCGTTTGGCCCACTTTGAGCCAAAACCTTTAAGATTAGTGTCCGGTTTTCGATTCTAAATTATTTTTCTCCTTTCAAAAGAATAAATTAACTTTTAAAATATTATTTTCCAAAATACGTGGTACTAGAAAGTCTAGAGCCGGTACTGTCAACTTAAGCGCCAGTACGCATTTTTATAAAAAACTTTTTGAAAATGTACATTTTCCAACTCAGAAAATTTTACTGAAATCAAATTTCACATTTATATTTTCAAATTAAAACTTTTAAATTTTGAATCTATTCCGGACACTAAAATTATTTTATTAAAATAGTTTTATGTGAAAACACGGGTTCTTACAAACCACGATTGAAAGTGCACAAATGTTTCAAATAACTGTTACATATAGTGAAAATTGTTTTACAGTATCAACAAATCATAATAATAATGATGGAAAACAAAAAGAAAAAGAATTGGTATAACAGTAAAAGAACAAAATAATATCTTCGTAAAGCTCACAACTAAGTTACCTGAGAAGGATTAATTTCAAAAGCATGAGTTTCGTTCTCTTCAATAGCTGCTACTACCTCTGCTTCATTTAGTGACTTACCATGAATGCCTTCAATTTTATCTGCTGCTTTGCTAATTGCAAATTCATCCCCATTTGTACCATATAAGAGAAAAGTTCATATGAAATTTGAATTTCACTGGTTTAGTCAGAGAATGCACATTGCATAGTATTTAAGATACAGTAACATTTTCAAATGTTCACATCTAAAGTTGCACGCATCCACAACATCTATACCACAATCACATATTAAACAATACTAAAATTGTGAAAAAAAGAAAGGTACTTTCTGCACCCCCAAAATATCAAACAAATGCATCCTTTATGATAATAATTTCTACTAAGATTTAAACATGAAAATTTTAGCAGTATGCATATACTTCAAAGGCACATGCACACATCAGCAGTTGAAAAAAATACCTAACCAAGACAAAATAAGCTGAAAGCTTTCTGTTTATATCAATGCCTCAGGAGCTAATGTTTAAACACAAATAGTTCACTGTTCTGATCAATTTTAGCCAAAGTTATTTAAAAATAAAATAAATTAAAAAGGTGTTCGTAAGGAAGGAAGCCTGTAGAATGATAAAGCCAGAAAAATGTTCATGTTGCTATGCTTCAGAATGACACTCTCATCCACGCATCCATTTTCCTTCCGAAAAACACTTTAACAACAAATTTGAGAAGCTAAAAACTTGAGTTTTCTCAGTATTATGAACATGAATTCATATAACATGAGGCAAAAAGAAAAACAAAACAAAAAAGGTCCAGATTTGAAGTAAACCAGTTACAAAAATGGAAAGAAAATCGTGAATTTAAGAGAGAGGAATGTACCCAAAAGCTGAAATGCACTCTTAGACTCGTGATAACCCAATCAAGCAATCCCAGCAAGGTTGTAGAGGGAAAGGAAGAAGAGAGGGGGGACTTTACGGGCTTAGATGAGAGTGGAGTTGAAGTAAGTTCGGCTGGATCGAGAGAATCTGGATAGGCATGATCGAAATAGAGCCGATGAATAGCGGAGCATTCAATGCATATGAAGAAGCCATACGTAACGGACGCTCATGTTGGATTCTTCACATTGCAATCGAAACACATCTAAAGCAAAAAAATAAAAAATGAATTTAAAAATCACAAAAAATAAAAATATAATAGATTAGAAAAAAAAACTTGAAAACATCAAACTAAAAATCTCAAAATTGAAAATCTGGACATTAGAAGTGATCAAACCTTATTTTCAAAGAGCTTGTTTAGAAGTCCCTTGTAAAATGCCCAGAATCCCCATAGTTATAGCAGATCTGCTGCCACCACCGTCGCCGTGCATACCTCCACATCTGCGTCCTCCTTGGTTGCAATCCCTGGCCATATGCCTCATCCCCACCACAGCTGTAGTAAGCGCCAGAAGAACAACTGAATATAGTAAACAATGAAAATAGGAGATTATAAATATACTTGTTTTTTCAATTCAAAATTGAAATTTGAAATTTCACATTCTTTTTACTTGTTTGAAGAGGTGGAAAATAAATGTAGGTGAGAATGAATAAGAAATAGTTAGTATTCAAAGAGAAATTAAAGGAAGGAATTGTCAGAGTCAATACTAAAGCCAAAGGGAAAAATTTACAATACCATAGATGAATGATGACTGAATGGTAGAGGCAGAGCTCAGATGAACAAACATTGCATATATAACACCTTAAAGAACCCAACCCTCATGCCCTCCTCTTCAAGACACTTGAAATGCATTCCACTTACTTACCAGTGTGTCAAACAAAAAGAGCAAGCTGTTTAACTTGTCTTACCAGATTTCTAATGCCAACATCCAAGAAAAAACTTATCATGAAATCATCACAATTTAAACAATCAGCAAAGAAACTTTCCTGAGGAAGCTAATATGCACTTCGAAGATGCTACGAACAGCGGAGCAAACGATGCATATGAAGACCCTATACATAACCGACGCCCATGTTGGATTCCTCACATTGCAATCGAAATGCAACTGAAGTGAAAAAATAAAATCGAATTAAAATCACAAAATTTCATAATATGGAACAAAAAATTGAAAAACCTCAAAATTGAAAATTTATGGAATCGAAAGTAATCAAAGCTTGTTTTTAGACTTGGCCGTGAGTTTTCTTAACACTGTGCTAGGAATCAGAGAAAAAACAGAAGAGCTGGAAATAAAATCTTTTAGGTCAGAAATTGCTACAAACTCAACTACCACTTCTCCAAAATCTAATCTTAATACAATTTAATTAGATGGAAAGAAGGGGTAATGGGATATCATACCAGGAAGACAAAATGTTAGTCTCTATGAGGTCGTAGAAAAAGCAGTTAGCAGCAGAGGAAAAGATGAACTGCCTTCTCCTCCGTGGCCATGTGACCTATCCCACCGCAGTTGTAGCAAGCACCACCACCATTGCCTCCTCCCCTGTATCCACCACCATGCTCTTCACCGAGCGTAACAACTACAACCACGCTGCGGTATAATAGGAGGCAAAAAGAAAAATAAAACAAAAACAAAAAGTTCAAGATTTGACGTAAACGCAGTTACAAAAACGAAAAAGAAACCATGAATTTGAGAGAGAGAAAGAGAAATATACCAAGAAGATTACTGGAGAATCTTCCAAATGTTCCAAATATGCTATCTGTTTACAATGTCCTCCATCACCACCACGATAACGAATTGAAAAATAAGAAAATGGAGGAGCAACCACAAAACTGCAGTGAATAATAAAATTAAGGGGTTATAAATAAGTAAGAGTGATTCATATGGTAGTTAAATTCAAAATTTGAAATTCACTAAAATATTAGAAAAACAGGTAAAAAAAGGAGAAAACTGAAATGAAAGAGTGAATAACACTATTGAGAGTGAAAGAGAATAAGAGGAGGAGTTGTTAGAAAATATTAAAGATATTGAAGCAACTATACAAACTGAACAATGAATGCTGGGTTATAATTATACCCTTTTTTGCCATTCAAATTTAAAATTTTAGGTTTATGATACCTGTTAGGGGAAGAGGAAATAAATATTAAAGTAGAAGATGAAAGAGAATTAATTAAAGGAAAAAGTTGTTTTAAGAAGCAAAATTTATTTGAAAAAAAAATAATTGAATGAGAGACTACACATGAATTAACTATTTAGAGAATACCATAAAATGTCCAACTCTCAAGCTCTCTCTAACATGACATGTTAGATTTTCACTACCTGACAATCCTTTATTAATAATTTAGTATTAAATAGTATAAATTTTTTTGTTGTTGTATTAAAGATAACATTAATTATTTTGGTGACTAAAGATAACATTAATTTTAATCCAACAAAAACAAAGTCAAAATTAAGTTAAAATAAAAAATAATTTTTTATCAAATCTAATCAAAAGCAACTAATTTATCTATATCCATTTAACTTTTCCTTAATTTTATCTACCCCTATTTCAAAGTAAATTCGAAATCTCCTTTTAAACAGTAAACATGATTAAGAAAAAAAACCTGACTTTTGAATTTGATTAACTAGAAATCTGAATAAAGGTATTATACCAAATTAATTTTAAATAATAAAATTAATTATTAACAAGTTACAAAACTAATAAAGCGATCATAAAAATAAATTTTGATTTAAAAAATAATTAGTTTTTTTAATTAAACCAAATTGATTTTAAATAGTTTTTTCCTTTAAAACCGATTTTTTCTTAAAAATATTAATGAGTATATATCTAAATAGGTTCTTCAGTGTAATATCCTACCACACTTAATCTTATGCTTAAGTCATAAAATTGAGGTGATGAGGTATTATGACCTCTAAAAGCAAAAATATGCATATATATAATAGTGAAAAAGATATTTAACTAGGAGCCTTGAAAAACGGGTAAGACAAAATCACAAAAAGTAAAGACGCAACGCTCAAAAAAAGAGATAACTTGCGTACTAAGAAAGCTAAAGTTCGTAAGTTTAACTAAAACAGCAAGTGAGAATAGAGAATTAAAGATATAAAAAAATTAGCTCCTGACTCAGCCTGCGAAGCCAAGGCTGTCCGGAGAATATTTACATACATATAAACATATCCCAAAATTTAAAATATAAAAATAAACCCTAATTCTCCATAAACCTCTAAGAGGTACAAATAAGATAGCTGTTCAGAGAGTTAAGTACATATATAAACATAACTATATATCAAAATAAAATCCAGAACTGCTCCGCTATAAAAGTCCAGACGCCTACCAAGGAGCCTCTCAACCTGCATTTGAAAAACAATAACGCAATATGGGATGAAAACCAGAGGTTCTCAGCATAGTAAAAGTGCCACGCACATAGTACATAAGGTCCTGTGAATGCCAAAGACAATTCTAGAACGCCGACACTCAGATTATAAAACTTAAAGGATTTAAAGACGAAAGCCATAATCATTAATCAGGGTGGTCCACTAAAGTTCTTGATCTTTACCAAACACTAGTTAAAACCCTTAACAATTTTCCCTTCCTCCACAATCCTCCAAAATCACCAGCAGAATAGCACAAACAAACAAGGCAGATAAAGCAAACACAAGTAAAGTACAAGTAATGCAAGTAGCAAGTTTAACAGGTAAGTATGATAAATACATAGGCAAGCCCAATTTAATTTACATTCAAACAAAGTACACATACGCATATGATGTATGTCTATCCTACTGGCCGTGAGCTCACGTGTTGGTTACTTTGCCAGAACCCGACACATCCGGCAGCTAACCCAGATATCGTCCTCTCAAAAACTGGTGGGCGGTACACCACCACGAACCCCACCATTTCAAGCGGTACACTACCACGAACCTCGCAAGATCTTCAATTGGAAAAACAACACACACATGTGGGTGGTAAACCACCACGAACCCCCACAAAGCATTCACTTTTAAAACATGTGGGCGGTACACCACCACAAACCCCACATAACATTCACTTTAAAAATATGTGGGCAGTACACCACCACGAACCCCACATACATCTCGACACTGGACAAACGGTAAACCACCATGAACCTTGCCAGGTCAAACTTAAACAATTTCTATTTCAAAATCATTATACATATTCATCATTCTCAATTCATTAATCATACATCATCACGAATTCTACACTTTTCCAACCCGAACTTATCCTTCCAAACCTTTCTTCTCTTCTAAGTAACCTTGCTTTCCATAGTCTAATCTCATCACTTCCAACCTTTACTTCATCTCCAAGTTACCTCTATTCTCCAACTCCCTTTTTATTACTAAGCTTAGTATCCAAATTTAGAACTAAGAGTGTGAAAATAGAGGTTTAGGAGGTCAAACTGGCTTGAAAACACAAAATATCCATTTACAGAAAAATAGGGATATGCGTACACATGTCATATGTATGCGTTCGCATACATGCGATTTTTGCCCAGGTCACGCGTACGTGTGGGCCACGCATCGCGCACGCGTGAGTGTGCATGTTGGCTCATTTCGCGTACGCATAGACTCATTTGCATACGTATGTACGCGAGGCAGTAGCTAGCACATGCGTGTGAGAGGGTATGCGTACGCATGCGTGGGTTTTTGGGTAAAATTTTGGTTAAGTTAAAAAGCTGTAGAATTCAATTTAAAACCTCAAACTTCCAACATGCATAACTTTTTCGTTTCAAAATATTTTTCACCTGTTCTTTGAACGGCGTAAGCTTCACGGACCCAATTTTCACATAAAACAAGTTTAAAACTATTTGGGGTTTGGAAGCCGAGTTATGGCTCGCCAAAGTTCGGCTCAGAACTAATTTTTCACAAATGCAAAACTTCTGTTTTCATAAAACCCTACTCAAAGCACACTTTCTATACAGATTTCCAGCACAACAACATACCATTTCAATTACCAAAACCTCCACATCCTACATCTATCACTTATACTCCCATATACATAATCTCATACCTAGATTCAACCCTTAAGTCAATAAAATTCATCACAAATACATGATCATCCTCATCCTTGTCAAACATCATCAATTCATCATTCAACATGTTAGCACCAACATCAACAATAACCAAAATCCAACATTGTTCATCATATCTCATTAAAACACTAAGCAATTCACATACCCATACTTTCATTCCTATCCTATGGTCGTCTAGCTTAAGTTTTCATAGAACATTACATATTAAATACGAGAAACCTAAATCATACCTTGATCGATTTCAACATATATCCCAGACACCGCCAAGGCACCCAAGGCAACCTTCAAGTCCCAAAGCTTCCAAGGCAAGGTCTCCATAACTCCACCAAGATCCCAATGTCCACAATTCAAGTTCCCAATATATATATACCAACCTAATTCATACATTTGACACATACATACCCAAATTCAACATCCAACTCACATAGGCTAAGGAATTGCAGAATTTGAGAGTCCTCACCTTGTCTATGTCTTGATTGAGCAAAGACCCACAAGTTCCTCAAGCTAAACTTGGACCTAGAGAACCAAAATTACAAATTCTCAACATGGATTCTCACTAATTTTCGAAAACTAAGGGGTAGAGAGACTAGAGTGTTAGAGTGACTTACCAAAGAAATTGTTCAGATGGAATCGTAGATCTCGACGCGGTGGTCGTGTGGCCGCAAACGGTGCAGCGATCGAACCTCGAATTAGCAAGATATAGTAGTTTGAATGTGGTCCTGATTCGACCAGTTCGCCCTGTTTGGCTCAATTTTGGGCTAAATTCTTTGAAATTAGTGTCGAAATTCTTATTTTAATTTTCTCTATCATATTAAACCATAAAATCACATTTCTAATTATCTTGATTAATAATTAATTTATTGACTAATTATTTACTAATTTTTCGGGTTTTACACACAGTATGGACATTTTTGTTTCAAAGAAATTTTATTACATTGAGATCCTTGAACTTTACAAAACTAAGATATATAAGTTTCTATCTTAGCATGACCCATTATTTTCACTTGGACAAATAGGTCTTTAAAAGTGTGACAGAAGGACCTATATATCTTATTTTTGTAAAGTTCAGGGACCTAAGTGTAATAAAATTTTCTTAGAGACGAAAACATTCGATGTAAAATTTCTAAGGGACCTATTTCGATATATACTCAAAATTAATTTTATACAAAATCAATTTTAATTTATAAATTAATTTTGACAATTTAAAACCAAAAACGGTGGCAGAGTCCGAATTTTAAAGGTGATGCTGCCGAACTTTCTATAAAATCTAAGGCTTTGTTTGAAATGTTATTTAGTAAATTGTGGATTTAAGAATTATATTAGTTGATTTTGAATTGGTTAATAAAATAATGAATTATGCTTGAGTTTGATTTATTAAGGAAAGTATTATATCTTGAGTAACTTGATTATAATTGTTGAAGCGAGATGAAACATGTTTGATAAATAGAAAGCATTTGAAATTTAAAATGTCTGTGGGGATCGTGGTTATTTACTGTCCACCAGATTTAATATGAAATTGTTGTGGAGATCGTGGTTTTTTACCACCCATGTGCTTGTTGTTTTCCAATTGAAGATGTTTGTGGGGATCGAGGTGGTTTACCGCCTGTAGATGGTGGGGATCGAGGTGGTTTACCGCTCACCAGGTGAGGATCGTGGTACTGTACCGCTCACCAGTTTTCAAGAAAATGATATCTGGGTTAGCTACCGGACATGTCGGGTTGGCTGTATAACCGACTAATGAGATCATTAGCCATAGGGTAAACATGCATCATATGCATTTGCATGCTTTGTTTGAGTGTGAATTTGTTTTGGTTTGTCTAATTGCTTAACTGTTATTAACTGTTATCTGAATTATTTGCTATAATTGCTATCTATACCTGTGCTTTTCTTGTCTGTTTTGTCTGTGTTTGCTCTGGTGTGGTACTTTGGTTGATTGAGTATTGCTGCTGAATTGATGATAGTGTTGATTGATTCGTGGTTAGTTTCTAATTAAGATTTAGTAAAGTATGAAATACAAAGCTGGTTCAGCATAGACTTAATGAACCTATGTTTGGAACAGGTTGGTCATTCATATTGTTAGGAAACTTTTAAGATTTTTTTATAAGAAAAGTGAGTTTGGATTTCTGTATAATTAACTGATTTCTTTTATTGGATTTTCAGATGGTTAAATCGTCGGTTTTTAAAAGATTTATAAGACAACGATAATCACTGAGTTTGAAAATAATTTTTCTCATTAAATATCTTCTTATGACATTTCTAAAGCAATGATAGTTTAGTTCATAGGCCTGAGAAGCTAAGTGCAAGATACAACAATCCCTTATATCATGATGTAAATACATCAATACAAAAAATAGCATACTATAAACGAATTTATAGATAAATTTAGCATGGGATAAAATCTGTTAGAAATATTTATCTGTAATAAATAATTTTTTAGTAGTGCATGTTTTAGTTAGTTGTTAGTTCGATATAAAAAGTTAGTGCAGTCAGTTAGAACGATTGCTTTTGTGTAATTACTAATTATATAAGACAAGCATATAATGTAGAAAATGATGATGAATGAATTATAATCTTCATCTTCTCCAATTTTCTCTTCCTCTAATTCACATTTCTAATTACACTAATAACTTCTTTATTTATTCTTCCCTCCTTGTTTTATCTCCTTCGCTTTCTTCTCTAAATTCTTCACCCTTTACTCACAAACACACTCAACAGAGATTGATGAGAGTTTAATTCTCTCTAACCATGCAGCTTTCACAGGGTTCAGTGAGCGTAGAAGAGAAATCATAGCTCCGATCAATGAAATAAAGGTGAAAGATCTGAATTTGAAATCAAACTAGATTCATTGATTACCTTTCATTTTTTGCTTGCTTTTCAATTTGAAGCTGTTATTACTAATTTTTTTAATCACTTCTTGAATACATATCAATTTTCTTAATTGACGATAGGCACTAATAAATCAAATCATGCAGCTCCTATGGGTTCACAATCAATTGCAAATTTCTTGAATCAAATTTCTATAATTCAAGCTCATGTAGCTAGAACCACTATAAATTCGATGCAAGATCCGATAAGTTCCTATTTCATTTATCTAAGTGAAAGTCTGAGTAATCCTCTCATTCTAATTATGCTGAATGCAAGAAATTATTGTTCGTGGAGTAGAGTTATGCTTTTGGCTTTAAAATAAAAAAACAAGTTGAAGTTTATTGATGGATTCATTGTGAAATCAAATGAGCTTGATCCATTGTTTGAAATTTGGGAAAGGTGTAACACTTATATGGTGTCGTGGATAACTGTGTCTCTTAGTTTAGAAACCTTAGAAAAAGTGATTTGGAACAACAATGCCTCATATTTATGGAAAGAATTGAAACGAAGGTAGTATCAAGATGACAAATTCAAACTTCCTAAGTTACAAGAGGAGCTCTTCTAACTCAATGTGTAAACCCCGTTAAATTAGTAGATAATTAGTCAATAAATTAGTTTTTAATAAAGAAGATTAGAAATACGAAAATAATATTAACTTAGGATAAAGTTCATCGAAACGAGAAGTGCGACACTCATTTCGAAGAAATCAGTCCAAAATTGGATCGAGCAGGCCGAACTGGTTGAATTGGACCCAAACCAGGCCGTCGGTCCAACCGGACCAACCTATTAAATGAACCCAAGCCTTTCTTCTCCCTCATTTCAACAGAAACATAGCTGAAGCATTCACAGGGGAGAAGAGAAAGAAAAGCCTTCCGAACCCTTACGGTAAATCCAATTTGCCGTAACTCCTCCGTCCGAACTCGGATCGCCGCACCGTTTGCGACCACGCATTCACCGCATCGAACTCTATGTTTCTACTGGAACAATTTCATAGGTAAGTCATTAAATACTCCCATCCACTCTTTTTCCCCAATTCTTGAAAGTATGGTACGAGTATTAAATTGGATATATATGTGTTATAAATGTGTATTAGGTTGAAAATAAATAATTGGAGCTTGAAATTGTGAATATTGGAACTTGGAGGAAGCTGAGCCTAGAGTTTATTGAGTTTTAAGGGGCTGCCTTGGTTTTAAATAAATTGCTTTGGTCGCTACGTAGAAATCGGCCAAAGTATGGTTTAGGTTTCTTGCATTTAATATATAATGTTCTGTGAAACTTAGGCTAGATGACCATATGATAAGTTGGAATGCAGGCATGTATTGAATATTTAGAAATTTGTTGATGAACATGTTTGGTTAGTACTTGTTGGATAATTGATGATTTGAGTATGTGGTGGGGATTGTTATTTATGTTGATGTTGGTAAAAAATGTGGTTGATTGGTTGATTATATATGTACAAGAACAAGTGGTTGATTGGTTGATTATACGTGTACAAGAACATTGAATGAAAGCTTGATGGAATTGTTGAGGAATGAAATTGTTTAGTGTTATTGAATGGTGGTTAACGGAATGGTGTAGAACTTTATTGAGGTTTGTTGCTGGCAATTATGTTGATATTGATAGGTTTAATATTGAATGGAATGGAAATTTTGAATGAACATGAGGTTTAAAGAGTTTGCAAAAACTTTGGTTTTGGGCTAAATTTCGGCGGGCTATAACTTGGCTTTTGGAACTCTGAATTGATTTCAACTTGTTTTAAATGATAATTGGGTTCATGAAGTTTATGTCGTTTTAAGAACGAATGAAAAATGATTTAAAACGATTGAGTTATGCCCGTCGAAAGTTTGGATGTAGAATACATAATTTTGCTGTTAGTTTATCATGGATCTGCAGCTTTTTGGGTAATCTGCCAATTTTTTGAAGAAACGTACGTCCACGTGTACACGTGGGACAAAATTTTGCTGCGCAAGCGTGAGGAACTTTACGTGTATGTGTGATGGACCAGCAAGCATGTCCACACGTACGCATGGCTCACGCGTACGCGTGACATGAGGCACCCACTTATGCGTACGCGTGAGCCACTCGTACGCGTGGACCCTATTCCAGCAAACATGATTTTTTTTACTTTTTAAACTATATTTCAAACCTCTACACCTCTATTTTCATTCCTTTAGTCATGAATAGTAGTATTACACCTGATAATCAGATGACGTTAGGAAATAGAGATGACTTGGAGGTGATGTAAAACTGAAAAGTGATGAATTGATTATGAAATGTTATGGATGATCATGTATGATACTTGACTTGATAATCAAATGAATGATTATGTATGAAACTTAGCTTGAATGATTAAATGATCTGAGATACGAGATTCCCTAGATAAAGAGCTGTGGTTTACCACCACATGTACCAAGTTGAAAACTCGATACTCTATTGACCCTACGACGTAAGGGTGACCGAACACTTATAAATTTCCGAGAATGTTAACCCCCATTGAGCAATATTGATTATTTGAAAAAAAGCTATGCATAGACTCTTGGAGATGCACGTCGAGGGACAGTCTAAGGTTTTCGGACTTGTCGGGTTGGCTGGATAATCGACAGATGAGCCTCATCAGCCATAGGACAGGCATGCATCATATGCATATTACTTGATTTACTTGCTTGTGCATTAACTGCGTGTTATGCACTAAAATAGTCCTTGAGATTCCAATTGCACCAATTACGTCCCTAAGATTGAAAAAAATACACCACATTAGTCCTTGACCTATTTTCCATTAACGACGTGATGACATGGCATGATGACGTGGACTGTAAGTGACACATGTCACTTCATGATTTGACCACATGTAATGGTATGATGATATGGTGACCAGTGACACGTGGCATGCTGACGTGGATGGTTGTGCCACGTGTCACAATGTTATTTGGCCATGTGTCCGTTTGTGTCACGTGTCGCAACAGTATTCGTCCACGTGTCATCCAATATGTCATCGTTGTATATGCACCAAATTAGTCCCTCACTTTGCATTAAGTGACTCATTTTAGTACCTGAAATTGAATGCCGTGCACCAAACTAGTCCCTTCACCAATTTTTTCTCATTTTTTAATTTAAAATTTTAATATCTTAGATACACTAATTTCAATTCTATTTTTTCATATATCATTTAAATACAAGTGATCTCATAAAAAAATTTAAGATTTTAGTTTTAATTATATAGTTTTTTTAATAATTTAACATTGGTAAATTTTGTAATATATAAGTATGTTATTATAAAAAATAATAATATAATTGATTAGACAATTTTTTTCATAAAAAATGTGTTTTTAACAAGAAATTAATAATTAAAATAAATATTTTTTATGAAATACACGTTTTCGTTATGTATAAATGAGCTAGATTGAAGGACTTTAAGCACCCTCACTACCATCTTTGACCTCTGCAGTCTAGACGAAAGAGGTTAGAGACGGTAATGAGGGAAGCTTGAAATGCCTTCATGTCAACTCCAAGACGGCAGTTATTAGGGGTATCCGCAAGAAAAAAATATTTTATAAAAGTACTGAAATAGGTCGGAGATGGTAATGAATGTGCTTGAAAAGCCTTCACGTCAACTCCAAGTCGGCGGTTAGGGTATTTGCAAGAGAAAAAATATTTTATAAAAATACTTTTATTTGAAAAATATGTGACAAAATAGAATTGAAATTAATGCATTCAAAAATATTGAGAATTTTGAATTTATAGAAAAAAATGAGAAAAAACTGGTGAAGGAACTAGTTTGGTGCACGACATTTAATTTCAGGGACTAAAATGAGTCACTTAATGCAAAGTGAGGGACTAATTTGGTGCATATACAACGATCACGTGGACGAATACTATTATGACACGTGGCATAAACGGACACGTGGCCAAATAACATTGTGACACGTGACATAACAATCCACGTCAGCATGCCACGTGCCACTGGTGACCACATCATCATACCATTACAGGTGGCCAAATCATGAAGTGACATGTGTCACTTATAGTCCACTTCATCATGCCATGTCATCACGTTGTTAATGAAAAATGGGTCAGGGACTAATATGGTGCACTGTTTTCAATCTCAGGAATGTAATTGGTGCAATTGGAATCTCAGGGACGATTTTAGTGCACGACGCCAATCTCAGGGACCATTTTGGGGTTTAACTCTGTACTTACCATGCTAAATGTATATTTTTTTACCTGCAGTATTTGTAACCTTCTTGTGTTTGCCATTATCTGTTTATCTGTCTGTGAAATACTGACGAAAATGGAGGTATGGAGGAATGGCAATAAAGGACTTAGATTTAAGGTTAAGTTAAGTTAGGCTTAGATACTCTTAGAAAATTACCTTTTATAGCTTCTGTTTAATACTTTAAACTTTGTAATATGAGTGTTGGCATTCTAGGATTGCCTTTGGCATTTCCAGGACCTTATATATTATGTGTGTGGCACCTTTACCATACTGAGAACCTTCGGTTCTCATCCCATACTATGTTGTTGTTTTTCAGATGCAGGTCAAGAGACATCTCGTTAGACGTGTGGTTACCGGGTTATTTTGTTGTACAATGATGTATATATATGTACTTAGCTCTCTCTCTCCGCATAACTTGTTCTTTTGTTCCTCTTAGAGGTTTATAGAGAGACAGAATTTTGTTTATGTACATTTGAGTTTTGGATATATATATACTAGTTTTATAATCTTATGTTTGATGGTTATGGTTTTCTTAGCACGCAAGTTAACTCGTTTCTTGAGCGTTGCGCTTTTATTTCGCGATTTTTATTTCCCCTATTCTTTAAGGCTCCTAGTATATTACAATCTTTCTGCTATTACATATATACATTTTATTTTTAGGTCGTAATACCACACCACCTCTATTTTACGACTTAAGCGTAAAGTTCAGTATGGTAGAGTGTTACAAAATGCAAGAGATGCAACTATAATAGCTTGCTACACAAAGCTACAATCGATTTAGAAGGACTTGAACAATTTCAGGTCAATTCCAAAATGCATTTCTTGCGAACAATCATGCACATGTGGACTGAATGTCTGAATGTAATGCGAGAATTCAGGAGAAAGAGTTACACAATAAGATTTTTGAAAAATTTTAATGATCAATATACTGTTGTTAAATCACAATTAATTTTGATGATTCTTATGCCTGATATAAACAGTGTCTTTTTTATGTTAACACAAAAGAAAGACAATTTAATAATTGCCAAGATACTAAGATCTTCTTTAATAAAGCATTGCCTTCATATCAATCGAATGATGAAAGAAATAGTGGGAAATATTAAGGTAATGACTAAAGTAAAGCTACTAGAATGCAATGTATATTCTGTGATAAATTATGATACTATTCATACATGCTATAAATAGCATGGCGTGCACATTTTTGTTGTTCATTTGTTCTTCTTTATTAGAGAAAAGAGAACTAAAAATTCAAGAGTGTATTTGTTTAGTTAGAAGTTTTATTCGTAAAAAGTTATTCTTTTTGTAATTCTCATTCAACAACAGGCAAACACATTTTCGCTTGCAAGAGTTATGAAAATGTTAGGGAAAGTGCTATGGTGCTTATGAAAAATTTCTTCAGCAGGTGAGAAAAAGTGTTCGCAAAATATGGAGACGACACATGTGAGATTTTGGGAATTATGAGGAGACAAATTCTGTCCAAAAGCAGAGGTTATAAGAGTTGTAAGTTAATAGAATTAGATTAATTCTGAAAACATAATTATAATTATATTATTGGGTCCTGTTAGTGTGAAGTTGCAGCCCTATTTTGGAAGTGTGTCAATGATATGGGTTTTTGGGTTTCGAAAAAAATTGAGAATTCAAAAATAATAACAGTAAAAATTGCATGGGCTGAAACGGACATTACTTATAATAATAGCATTGGATATTAAATTAGGAGTAGTAATAAGCATCTAAAACTTTAATATTTTTTCATAAAAAACACATTTTTAATTTTATTTTTATATTAAAACAAATATTTGTTTACTAACTAACTCATTAGTTTATATTTATTATATTATCATTTGCTATATGTATTTATCGAAAAATAATATTAATAAATATTATATAATCTTAAAAAATATTATATTATTATTAATAAAAATATTTGATTTTTTTTATTTATACATATTTAATTATATTTATATTAATAATCATGACTAATAAAAAAAACTTAATTTAAATATAAGTTAGTCTAAAATTAAAATAATCAGTAACAAAAATTATTACATATATTGATACAATATATATTTGATCTTTTTTATTTAATTATTCCACAACAATATATATAATTTAGTATAATTACATATATTCATCCAATATATATCAAGCAAATTTCAAATGATTAATTTAATGTATGAAAATAATAACTACTGTAATATAATTAAGAAAATTATTCATAATTTTATTTTCCACCTTTTTATGTTATTAAGATATTAAATAATTATTTTAATAACAGTTTTTGGACTTTGATAAATGCAATATATTATTTTTGGACTTCGATAAATAATAATTATTATTTTCATACATTAAATTAATCATTTGAGATTTGCTTGATATATGTTGGATGAATATATGTAATTATACTAAATTATATATATTGTTGTGAAATAATTAAATAAGAAAGATTAAATATATGTTGTATTAATATATGTAATAATTTCTGTTACTGATTATTTTAATTTTAGACTCACTTATATTTAAATTAAGTATTTTTTTATTAGTCATAGTAAAAAATATTTATTTTAATATAAAAATAAAATTAAAAATGTGTTTTTATGAAAAAAATGCTAAAGTTTTAGATGCTTATTACTATTCCTAATACAATATCCAATGCTATTATTATAAGTAATGCCCATTTTATCCCATGCAATTTTTACTATTATTATTTTTTAATTCTCATTTTTTTTCGAAGCCCAAGAAGCCATATTATTGACATACTTCCAAAAAAGGACCACAACTTTGTACTAACAGGGCCTAATAATATAAGTACTATGTTTTCAGAATTAATCTAATTCTATTGCCTACAACTCCTATAGCCTCTGTTTTTGGACAAAATTTGTCTCCTCATAGTTCCCAAGATCTCACATGTGTCGTCTCCACATTTTACCAATACTTTTTCTCACCTGCTCAAAGAATCTTTCGTAAGCACCATATTTCTATTCCAAATGTCAGATGACTTTAGGATTTTTTTTAAGATTATTAGAAAAACAAAGACTCAAAATTTCACACATTTTTATTAGTACAAAAAATTGTAAATTTGTTTCTACAGTCCATAGTTGATTCTAAAAATATAATTAAATATATAAATTAATAAATTTCTATATCTTGATTTATATAGGTAAATAAGTTTTTTGTTTTAAAAAAAAAGTGCACACTTATTTATCAAACTTGGCTCCATTCGGTTAGTTCGACTAAAAAATTAGTTATTTAGTCACCTGATCAGATTGAGCCATGGTTCTAAAAATTGGATCGAATCGATAAGTCAAATCATAAAATCGCTATTTTGAAAAGTTGCTTTAAAATTACTGAACCGGCCGGTCGGTTCGAATTGAAACCTGGCCGGTGTTATGAAACGGCGTCGTTTATGCATTTTGTTTAAAAAAGAAGAGCCGGTTTTCCTCCTCAGTCGCCTGAAGCCCGTGCCCCCCTCTCGAGCCCCATTCCTGATTCCTCAGTCTCATACATACTCTCATTATTCCTCCCCAAAAAACAACCCTAGCCTCCATCACGCTGCCGTTTGTCTCACCATCGCTGCTTGGTTCGTCGTACTCGAAGGCCCTTCCATTCCCCCAACGCCAGTGTCTCTAGGTCCTGCTCCACCGTCGTCCCTCTATCGTGTTCGTCGCCAGCTCCCGGTCGTCCGTCGCCAGCTCGCCAGGGTTCGTCGCCAGCTCGCCAGGGTTCGTCGCCAGCTTCCCGTCATCTGTGGCTCTCCCTCATATCCCTGGTCACTGCCCTCGCCGAAGGTAATGTCTCGGATGCTCCATCAGTGCTCGGTGCTTTTTCCTGGTTGATTGCCTTTGCTCACTGCTTGATAATAAATTTTAACTCTTGTTACTGGCTTGTTTGTTCTGGATTGATTAACTGTTACTGGCTTGTTCTTGTTTGTTCTTGGTTGATTAACTGGCTTGTTTTTGTTTGTTCTGGGTTGATTAACTGTTATTGACTTACTGATTGATGATAAATTGATACCGATAAATTGTTACTGGTTTGTTCGTGCTTTTATTTTTTTTGTTATTAAATTTTGTTAAAGTTTCTTGATGATAAATTTTGTGCTCATTGTCTGAATACTTGAAATTTAAGTTGGTGCTTAATACTCTTATTGTATCACATAGCTCACTACTAGTGCCTGTTGTTCGTGTTTGTTTTTTAGTTCAGAAATTATTAAATTATATTGATTATTGAATGGCTCTGCTCACTACTGCTATGCTGTGTTGTACTCTGGTTTGTGTCTTCTTCACTGTTATGTTGTGTTTTTTGGGTCTTTACTGTTCACTGCTGAGCTTTTTTGTGTTTAATTAAGTCAATTAAAACTATACTTTGGGTTTAATTGTGCTTAGATTGTTAAGTTAGTTAATTTAGCATATGTTCTGCTGTGCTGTTCTTGTGCTGATGTTTTGTGATTTGTGATTTCTTTGCATAGTGATGTGCTGCTGGAAATTGAATTGCTGTTGTTTTGTGTGTGTTTGTGTTTATTTTACTGTTTTGTGATTTAATTATGTTTAGATGGTGACTGTCTTTATGATTGTTTATTTCAGTTATGTAGGATCTTTGTGATTTTTTTGCATAGTGATGTGCTGTTGGAGATTAAATTACTGTTGTTTTGTGTTTGTGTTTTACGGTTTTGTGACTTAATTATGCCTAGATTGTGACTGTCTTCATGATTTATTGATTTTAGTTATATAGGATTTTGTATTTTTTTTTTTGCATAGTGATGTATTGTTGGAGATTGAATTGCTGCTGTTTTGTTTTTGTGTTTTAATTTTGAGTTTGCAGTTAAGTGCATGTTTGGGCGCCATTATTTTGTTAAAAAAAGAAGATCTTTTTTATTTTTTAACGTGTTTGACAAATTTCTAGTAGTAAAAGTAAAAGCACTAGTAAAATCAAAAAAAGATCTTTTTTGAGAAGGTGTAATTTACATCTTTTTTTAAAAGATTTTTTTTCCTTAAAAAAAAGATGTTTTTCATGTAATAAATAAACAAAAAAGTACTTTTATATTGTTATACCCAAACATAATTGATAGATAAAAAGACTTTTTTACATGAGATATCCAAACATAAAATTACTTTTACTTCTCTATAAGATCTTTTAAAAAAAGATAACTCGAAAAAAGATCTTTTTTTAGAAGCTCACCCAAACAAGCCCTAAATAAGTTTATAAGACTTTGGGTGATGACATTTGTATAGTGTTTTAAATTTAGAAAACATCTTAAAATTTATATTAGACTAAAATTATGTTTTAAGATATTTATTTATAATTATTTATTATTTTATTATAACGATTTTTTTAATTGGACCATAATTGAATTGATTGAACTAATAATTAATAAAATAATAAATTAATGACTAGAGCAGTGGTTTGATTTTTAAAACCTTGTATTTAACCATTCTCCGAACTGTGGTTTAAGCATCGCGAAAAGAATTTGATCTGACTTATGTTTAAGCAAAATCGGAGACCCGGCCGGTTTTCATAACCCGGACCGGGTCATGCTTAATTTTTTTAAAAAACATTTGAAAACCACGGCGTTTTCTATTAAAGGAAAGCCAAAACCCTAATCGGCTGAGCGAACGTCTCCTTCCTCTTCCTTCTGGCACCAACCAGGCCACTCCTCAGTGTCTCAGTCTCGTCACTCTCTCATCTCTCTCACTGTCGCTCTCGCACTCAAGATCTCTCGTCTCCGGTCTCTCTCACTGCCTCCGATCCCGCACTCAAGCTCGTCGCTGGCGGCAGAAGCAGCACGTTCCGCAGCTGGTCGTCGTTGACGTCTTCTTGCTTCGAGCCTCGCCTCAGCAGCTGGTCCCCGATTTTTTGAGTTCCAATAAACTCCCCTGTTCTTTCTGGCTCAATTTTGTTGCTGTAATTCATCTCTGCACCTTGATTTTGTTGCTCAAAGTTGAATTTGTTGCTGAAAATATCACAACAACAACAACAACAACAACAAAGCCTTATCCCACTAAGTGGGGTCGGCTACATGAATCAAACGACGCCATTGTGCTCTGTCATGTATCATGTCTACAGAGAGACCGTTTACATGTAGATCTCGTTTGACCACCTCATGGATGGTCTTCTTAGGTCTTCCTCTGCCTTTCGCCCTTTGTCCATCTTCCATCTCATCCACCCTCCTGACTGGATGTTCTATCGGTCTTCTTCTCACATGTCCAAACCACCTGAGACGCGATTCAACCATCTTTTCCACAATGGGTGCTACTCCAACTCTCTCCCTTATATCTTCATTCCTTATTTTATCCAATCGCGTGTGACCACTCATCCATCTCAACATCTTCATCTCTGCCACACTCAGCTTATGTTCGTGCTCCCCTTTAGCCGCCCAACACTCCGTACCATAAAGCATAGCCGGTCTTATAGCGGTGCAATAGAATATTGACATCAACATTGCTTTTAAAACATCTTTCCTTTATTACTCTATTATAGAATGCATTGGATAAAGATAGGGAACATCAACCTGGTCTCCTTGAGGAATATCACTTAAGGAATGGAAGAAGCCATACTTACGGCCATTTTTCTGTAGAAAAAGAGGTAATTTAAATCTCACATTTAGATTTTTTCCCCCTTTTCTGGGTGCTATATATATTTTTTGATATGGCGCATGGGTTAAAGATAATGTGTTTACATACCAGGCACTTAATGGTGCGACAAAGGGATCGCAAGGTGGATATATTTCTGAGGATGGGAAACTGATTCTTGATTTCATACAAGCCATTCATGCTGCGGAAAAAAGGCAGGCTGACTTAGATTCACATGTTTTTAATGAAGAGAAGAAAGTGTTGAAGGTTTGGGCTATATCATGGATCATTTCTATGACTTACTGTCTACTCTCTGAAATCTTCCCTGTATTTGTGTCTTTTGCTTTTTATTGTTTAGTATGATGATGAACTTTTTTATATTAACTTGCATATCATGCTGTTCTTGTTAGGAAAAATATGAAAAGAAGTTGAAAGAGGCAGCTGCCAGGGAACTTATGCTTGCTGAAGAGGCTGCATTGTTGGACAAGGTGAACACGTTTTTCTCTTCTCTAGTCCATGGGTTGGAATGAGTAAGCCTGCTCCAATTTTCCTAAACAGAGAGCTAGTCAACAGTCATGTATAATGGATTAAGTGTTTGTTTCGATGTATGCACTTTTTATTCAACACATTTACATAGTCTTGTTTGTGAATATGACAATTGGGTAAATTACTATTTTGGTCCCCAATGTTTGGGTCAAATCCTAATTTGGTCCCTAACGTTTCAAATGTCCCATTTCTATTCCAAAAAGTTTTAAACGGATTCAATGTTGTCCTACCATTAAATTTGACACGAATAATTAACAGTGAGTGATGTGGACATTAATGTTATTGTTAACTCATATCTTCTTCCGTATTAGAAAAGCATTACCAAAACCTTTTTATAACATTTTCTCTTCTCGATTTCCTTCTTGTAAATAAACCCTAAATCCTAATCATCAATGCTTCAAAATCAAAGGAAAAGCTTTTACGTTGATTATCGTTGGTGGGTTGATTTACTTTCTTTTCTATTCAATACACTAATTGTTTATATCAAATTTAATGATGGGATAACATTGAACTCGTTTGAAAATTTGTGGGATTGAAATAGGACGTTTGAAACATTTTGGGACTGAAATAAAACGATTGAAACGTTAGGGGCCAAATTAGGATTTGGCCGAAACATTGGAGACCAAAATAATACTTTACCCTATGACAATTTAAGCAATACCATGCTATCTTGAGTTTGACTCAATAGTATGGCAGGTCTAATAATAGTACTTTTTAAGAAAAAAACACAGAAGGAAAGTCACTTC